>NW_026916326.1:0-9376 GCF_034315485.1 Pezoporus occidentalis
TTCTTCTTTATCACAGGAGCTGGAGTAAAATCAGCTCTTCCACTCCATCTGGGAAACTGATCACCAGAGACTGAAGCCGTAGCTCTCATGGGACGATCAGTCTTGGCCCTTGCTCCCCTCTTCAGTTCACTCACCCGTTCCTCCAAAGCTGAAGTAGGTTTTCCATCCCACTTTGTCATGTCTTCTCCGTGATCCAGCAGGTAAAACCATAGGGTACCCCGTGGCGTATACCTCCTGTATCTCCTCTCTTGAACAATAGGACGCCTTTTGTTAATAGCTGAGACGTGTGTTGGTACACGTGAGGAGCCGGATAAATCAGATAGATTGTCCTTCAATTGTTCGATGTCCTGGGACAGTTTTTTCACAGCTGAGATGATGGAAGGGGTGAGATTGTCTTCGAACTCTCGGAGTTTATGAACCATTTCATCCACTGTTAGTGGTACTATGTCATTCCAGGTTACTGTTGCCAATGAATGGGCATATGATGACGGTGCATTCCGTGTAAGTTTTCGCCACATGGGTCGTGTACATTCAACTTCATCTGGATCTATAGGTGTATCCCCGTTATTCGGCTTGATGTGATAGATCATCTCTACGATGGCCGATTCCCTCAGAGACTGGATGCCTTTGTCTATAGTATTCCACTTGGCCGAACGACTCGTAACATCGTCCTTGTACGGAAACCTTTCTTTCACAGCTGCCAAGAGCCTCCTCCAAAGGCTGAGGGACTTTTTCTCTCTTGCAATTGCTTTGTCAATTCCCCCTTCTCTAGCAAGTGATCCCAGCTGCTTGGCTTCTGTACCTTCTAGTTCGTGACCATCAGCCCCATTGTCCCAGCATCGGAGTAACCAGGTGATGATGTGCTCCCCTGGTTGACGGGTAAAATCTTTTCGCATATTCCGCAGCTCGGTTGAGGTCCGAGGTCGAGAAGTTACCTCTTCTTCTTCTTCTTCGTCATGTGATGATGACTCCTGATCAGATTCTGGACCGGGTGGTGAATTCATTGGTTCTTCATTTCGCTTCACCCTTTTTGCCTCCTTTTTGCTTGTTCTCTTGCGTACAGGGGCAACTGATATTGGTACGAATTGGTCCTCTGGTTTGGCTGCAGTGATTATCACTGTGGTTTGAGTAGCAACTGTACTTGTTACTGGGGGTGGTGTAGCTACTGTGCTTGGAGCTGGGGTAACCGCGCTGTCTGTTGCAGTTGAAGTTTGAGCAGCTGCTGTACTTGCCACTGGGACAGCTGTGCTGTTCATTGCAGCCAAAGTTTGAGTAGCGACTGTTGCTTTGCCCTCAGATCCGCCGACATTCTTTTCCTTTTGAAGGTGCTGGATAGTGTTGAACAAGGCCCTGTAAGCATAGGCCAAGCCCCAGCACGTTGCCATGATTTGTCCATCTCTGGTATGGCCAGAATGACCACACACCTCATTTAAGTGTTTTACTAATTCTTCTGGATTTTGCAGTTGTTCAGTAGTGAAATTCCAAAGTACTGGAGGGGCCCACTGACCTAGATACTTGCCCATACTATCCCACACACCCTGCCACTCATGGCTGTCCAGCCTCAGGGAAAATCTCTCGGTCCTCCTACATCGTCGTTTGACCCCAGACAAGACCCAAACCTGAATCTGCTTAACTCTTGAAATCAGTAGTGGGTAAAACACACTCTGTATGCGTGTTAGCATGGTGATTCCCATCACCATCAGCAAACAAGTCTCAACAGCATTAAAAGGCCATTCAAAAAATTCAAAACTCTCAAATGTAAATGGTCTGGGGGGACGACTAGGAGGGTAAAAGGATGTCTCCTTCCCAGGTTGAGCACCTGAGAAGGAGAAAAAAGATGTGTAATTGCTAAGCACCTCCATCATATACCTCCCAAAGTATAAAGGTGGTGACCACACTGGGAACATAAGCCAGATCAATTTCATGATCAATGATTCTATTGTATTACAAGTCATTACCATAAAGTACAATGGGATAAAAACCTTAGCCCAAGCCCCACACTTGAAAAACACTAATACAGCAAGTACCGGATGGACGTAAGATATCATATACTGAAACTGTGAGATCAAGAGGAACAACCTTGAGAGCCAATAAATCAGCATTGTGACGAGTGACTATCAATCCAGTCAGATCTGTTCTTATCTCAACCCTTCGTGCCCCACGTTGGGCGCCAAAAGAACTGTCGTGGTTTAAACCCAGTCAGGTAGCTTGTTCACTCACTCCCAGTGAGTGGTGCCGAGCTGACAACAATCGAGGTCCGTGTCCGTCTCCCCCCCCGCCTCCCCGCACCGGGGCTCTCCCCTTCCCCGCTCCCGGAGGAACGGGGAGGAGGATCGAGAGAGTGCAACTCCTACGGGTTGAGACGAAAACAGTCCAGCAACAAATCACCACCGCTACTATCAGCTACAACAATGATAAGGGAAAATAACAAGGGAAGAGAATACGATACCACCGGCCAAGAGAAACGAGCTCCACCCGGAAACCCTCTATGAATCCTCGGGTCACTCCCAGTTACCCCTCACCCGGGCGGGCATGAATACCTCCCCTCTATGACAGTATGACTCCTCTATGACTCCTCTATGTCTCCTCTATGACTCCTCTATGACTCCTCTATGACAGTATGACTCCTCTATGACTCCTCTATGACAGTATGACTCCTCTATGACTCCTCTATGACTCCTCTATGACTCCTCTATGACTCCTCTATGACTCCTCTATGACTCCTCTATGACTCTCTCATGACTCCTCTATGACTCCTCTATGACTCCTCTATGACTCCTCTATGACTCCTCTATGACTCCTCTATGACTCCTCTATGACTCCTCTATGACAGTATGACTCCTATATGACTCCTCTATGACTATGACTCCTCTATGACTCCTCTATGACTCCTCTATGACTCCTCTATGACTCCACTATGACTCCTCTATGACTCCTATATGACTCCTCTATGACTCCTCAGTATGACTCCTCTATGACTCCTCTATGACAGTATGACTCCTCTATGACTCCTCTATGACTCCTCTATGACTCCTCTATGACTCCTCTATGACTCCTCTATGACTCCTCTATGACTCCTCTATGACTCCTCTATGACTCCTCTATGACTCCTCTATGACTCCTCTATGACTCCTCTATGACTCCTCTATGACTCCTCTATGACTCCTCTATGACTCCTCTATGACTCCTCTATGACTCCTCTATGACTCCTCTATGACAGTATGACTCCTCTATGACTCCTCTATGACTCCTCTATGACTCCTCTATGACTCCTCTATGACTCCTCTATGACTCCTCTATGACAGTATGACTCCTCTATGACTCCTCTATGACTCCTCTATGACTCCTCTATGACTCCTCTATGACTCCTCTATGACTCCTCTATGACAGTATGACTCCTCTATGACTCCTCTATGACTCCTCTATGACTCCTCTATGACTCCTCTATGACTCCTCTATGACTCCTCTATGACTCCTCTATGACTCCTCTATGACTCCTCTATGACTCCTCTATGACTCCTCTATGACTCCTCTATGACTCCTCTATGACTCCTCTATGACTCCTCTATGACTCCTCTATGACTCCTCTATGAGTCCTCTATGACTCCTCTATGAGTCCTCTATGACTCCTCTATGACTCTAGTATGACTCCTCTATGACTCCTCTATGACAGTATGACTCCTCTATGACTCCTCTATGACTCCTCTATGACTCCTCTATGACTCCTCTATGACTCCTCTATGACTCCTCTATGACTCCTCTATGACTCCTCTATGACTCCTCTATGACTCCTCTATGACTCCTCTATGACTCCTCTATGACTCCTCTATGACTCCTCTATGACTCCTCTATGACTCCTCTATGACTCCTCTATGACTCCTCTATGACTCCTCTATGACTCCTCTATGACTCCTCTATGACTCCTCTATGACAGTATGACTCCTCTATGACTCCTCTATGACTCCTCTATGACTCCTCTATGACTCCTCTATGACTCCTCTATGACTCCTCTATGACTCCTCTATGACTCCTCTATGACTCCTCTATGACTCCTCTATGACTCCTCTATGACTCCTCTATGACTCCTCTATGACTCCTCTATGACAGTATGACTCCTCTATGACTCCTCTATGACTCCTCTATGACTCCTCTATGACTCCTCTATGACAGTATGACTCCTCTATGACTCCTCTATGACTCCTCTATGACTCCTCTATGACTCCTCTATGACTCCTCTATGACTCCTCTATGACTCCTCTATGACTCCTCTATGACTCCTCTATGACTCCTCTATGACTCCTCTATGACTCCTCTATGACTCCTCTATGACTCCTCTATGACTCCTCTATGACTCCTCTATGACTCCTCTATGACTCCTCTATGACTCCAGTATGACTCCTCTATGACTCCTCTATGACTCCTCTATGACTCCTCTATGACTCCTCTATGACTCCTCTATGACTCCTCTATGACTCCTCTATGACTCCTCTATGACTCCTCTATGACTCCTCTATGACTCCTCTATGACTCCTCTATGACTCCTCTATGACTCCTCTATGACTCCTCTATGACTCCTCTATGACTCCTCTATGACTCCTCTATGACTCCTCTATGACTCCTCTATGACTCCTCTATGACTCCTCTATGACTCCTCTATGACTCCTCTATGACTCCTCTATGACTCCTCTATGACTCCTCTATGACTCCTCTATGACAGTATGACTCCTCTATGACTCCTCTATGACTCCTCTATGACTCCTCTATGACTCCTCTATGACTCCTCTATGACTCCTCTATGACTCCTCTATGACTCCTCTATGACTCCTCTATGACTCCTCTATGACTCCTCTATGACAGTATGACTCCTCTATGACTCCTCTATGACTCCTCTATGACTCCTCTATGACTCCTCTATGACTCCTCTATGACTCCTCTATGACTCCTCTATGACTCCTCTATGACTCCTCTATGACTCCTCTATGACTCCTCTATGACTCCTCTATGACTCCTCTATGACTCCTCTATGACTCCTCTATGACTCCTCTATGACTCCTCTATGACTCCTCTATGACTCCTCTATGACTCCTCTATGACTCCTCTATGACTCCTCTATGACTCCTCTATGACTCCTCTATGACTCCTCTATGACTCCTCTATGACTCCTCTATGACTCCTCTATGACTCCTCTATGACTCCTCTATGACTCCTCTATGACTCCTCTATGACTCCTCTATGACTCCTCTATGACTCCTCTATGACTCCTCTATGACTCCTCTATGACTCCTCTATGACTCCTCTATGACTCCTCTATGACTCCTCTATGACTCCTCTATGACTCCTCTATGACTCCTCTATGACTCCTCTATGACTCCTCTATGACTCCTCTATGACTCCTCTATGACTCCTCTATGACTCCTCTATGACTCCTCTATGACTCCTCTATGACTCCTCTATGACTCCTCTATGACTCCTCTATGACTCCTCTATGACTCCTCTATGACTCCTCTATGACTCCTCTATGACTCCTCTATGACTCCTCTATGACTCCTCTATGACTCCTCTATGACTCCTCTATGACTCCTCTATGACAGTATGACTCCTCTATGACTCCTCTATGACTCCTCTATGACTCCTCTATGACTCCTCTATGACTCCTCTATGACTCCTCTATGACTCCTCTATGACTCCTCTATGACTCCTCTATGACTCCTCTATGACTCCTCTATGACTCCTCTATGACTCCTCTATGACTCCTCTATGACTCCTCTATGACTCCTCTATGACTCCTCTATGACTCTATGACTCCTCTATGACTCCTCTATGACAGTATGACTCCTCTATGACTCCTCTATGACTCCTCTATGACTCCTCTATGACTCCTCTATGACTCCTCTATGACTCCTCTATGACTCCTCTATGACTCCTCTATGACTCCTCTATGACTCCTCTATGACAGTATGACTCCTCTATGACTCCTCTATGACTCCTCTATGACTCCTCTATGACTCCTCTATGACTCCTCTATGACTCCTCTATGACTCCTCTATGACAGTATGACTTTTCTATGACTCCTCTATGACTCCTCTATGACTAATCTATGACTCCGCTATGACTCCTCTATGAGTCCTCTATGACTCTTCTATGAGTCCTCTATGAGTCCTATATGACTCCTCTATGAGTCCTCTATGACTCCTCTATGACTCCTCTATGACTCCTCTATGACTCCTCTATGACTCCTCTATGACACTATGACTCCTCTATGACTCCTCCATGACTCCTCTATTACAGTATGACTCCTCTATGACTTATTCTCTATGACTCCTCTATGACTCCTCTATGACTCCTCTATGACTCCTCTATGACTCCTCTATGACTCCTCTATGACTCCTCTATGACAGTATGACTCCTCTATGACTCCTCTATGACTCCTCTATGACTCCTCTATGACTCCTCCATGACTCCTCTATGACTCCTCTATTACAGTATGACTCCTCTATGACTCCTCTATGACTCCTCTATGACTCCTCTATGACTCCTCTATGACTCCTCTATGACTCCTCTATGACTCCTCTATGACTCCTCTATGACTCCTCTATGACTCCTCTATGACTCCTCTATTACAGTATGACTCCTCGATGACTTTTCTATGACTCCTCTATGACTCCTCTATGACTCCTCTATGACTCCTCTATGACTCCTCTATGACTCCTCTATGACTCCTCTATGACTCCTCTATGACTCCTCTATGACTCCTCTATGACTATCTCCTCTATGACTCCTCTATGACTCCTCTATGACTCCTCTATGACTCCTCTATGACTCCTCTATGACTCCTCTATGACTCCTCTATGACTCCTCTATGACTCCTCTATGACTCCTCTATGACTCCTCTATGACTCCTCTATGACTCCTCTATATGACTCCTCTATGACTCCTCTATGACTCCTCTATGACTCCTCTATGACTCCTCTATGACTCCTCTATGACTCCTCTATGACTCCTCTATGACTCCTCTATGACTCCTCTATGACTCCTCTATGACTCCTCTATGACTCCTCTATGACTCCTCTATGACTCCTCTATGACTCCTCTATGACTCCTCTATGACTCCTCTATGACTCCTCTATGACTCCTCTATGACTCCTCTATGACTCCTCTATGACTCCTCTATGACTCCTCTATGACTCCTCTATGACTCCTCTATGACTCCTCTATGACTCCTCTATGACTCCTCTATGACTCCTCTATGAATGACTCCTCTATGACTCCTGTATTACACTATGACTCCTCTATGACTCCTCTATTACTCTATGACTCCTCTATGACTCCTCCTCTATGACTCCTCTATGACTCCTCTATGACTCCTCTATGACTCCTCTATGACTCCTCTATGACTCCTCTATGACTCCTCTATGACTCCTCTATGACTCCTCTATGACTCCTCTATGACTCCTCTATGACTCCTCTATGACTCCTCTATGACTCCTCTATGACTCCTCTATGACTCCTCTATGACTCCTCTATGACTCCTCTATGACTCCTCTATGACTCCTCTATGACTCCTCTATGACTCCTCTATGACTCCTCTATGACTCCTCTATGACTCCTCTATGACTCCTCTATGACTCCTCTATGACTCCTCTATGACTCCTCTATGACTCCTCTATGACTCCTCTATGACTCCTCTATGACTCCTCTATGACTCCAGTATGACTCCTCTATGACTCCTCTATGACTCCGCTATGACTCCTCTATGAGTCCTCTATGACTCTTCTATGAGTCCTCTATGAGTCCTATATGACTCCTCTATGACTCCTCTATGACTCCTCTATGACAGTATGACTCCTCTATGACTCCTCTATGACTCCTCTATGACTCCTCTATGACTCCTCTATGACTCCTCTATGACTCCTCCATGACTCCTCTATGACTACAGTATGACTCCTCTATGACTTTTCTATGACTCCTCTATGACTCCTCTATGACTCCTCTATGACACTCCTCTATGACTCCTCTATGACTCCTCTATGACTCCTCTATGACTCCTCTATGACTCCTCTATGACTCCTCTATGACTCCTCTATGACTCCTCTATGACTCCTCTATGACTCCTCGATGACTCCTCTATGACTCCTCTATGACTCCTCTATGACTCCTCTATGACTCCTCTATGACTCCTCTATGACTCCTCTATGACTCCTCTATGACTCCTCTATGACTCCTCTATGACTCCTCTATGACTCCTCTATGACTCCTCTATGACTCCTCTATGACTCCTCTATGACTCCTCTATGACTCCTCTATGACAGTATGACTCCTCTATGACTCCTCTATGACTCCTCTATGACTCCTCTATGACTCCTCTATGACTCCTCTATGACTCCTCTATTACTCTATGACTCCTCTATGACTCCTCTATGACTCCTCTATGACTCCTCTATGACTCCTCTATGACTCCTCTATGACTCCTCTATGACTCCTCTATGACTCCTCTATGACTCCTCTATGACTCCTCTATGACTCCTCTATGACTCCTCTATGACTCCTCTATGACTCCTCTATGACTCCTCTATGACTCCTCTATGACTCCTCTATGACTCCTCTATGACTCCTCTATGACTCCTCTATGACTCCTCTATGACTCCTCTATGACTTCTCTATGACTCCTCTATGACTCCTCTATGACTCCTCTATGACTCCTCTATGACTCCTCTATGACTCCTCTATGACTCCTCTATGACTCCTCTATGACAGTATGACTCCTCTATGACTCCTCTGACAGTATGACTCTATGACTCCTCTATGACTCCTCTATGACTCCTCTATGACTCCTCTATGACTCCTCTATGACTCCTCTATGACTCCTCTATGACTCCTCTATGACTCCTCTATGACTCCTCTATGACTCCTCTATGACTCCTCTATGACTCCTCTATGACTCCTCTATGACTCCTCTATGACTCCTCTGTGACTCCTCTGTGACTCCTCTGTGACTCCTCTATGACTCCTCTATGACAGTATGACTCCTCTATGACTCCTCTATGACTCCTCTATGACAGTATGACTCCTCTATGACTCCTCTGTGACTCCTCTATGACTCCTCTATGACAGTATGACTCCTCTATGACTCCTCTATGACTCCTCTATGAGTCCTCTATGACTCCTCTATGAGTCCTCTATGAGTCCTCTGTGAGTCCTCTATGAGTCCTCTATGACTCCTCTATGACTCCTCTATGACTCCTCTATGACTCCTCTATGACTCCTCTATGACTCCTCTATGACTCCTCTATGACTCCTCTATGACTCCTCTATGACAGTATGACTCCTCTATGACTCCTCTATGACTCCTCTATGACTCCTCTATGACTCGTCTATG
>NW_026916327.1:0-7099 GCF_034315485.1 Pezoporus occidentalis
ATTCCTCTATGACTCCTCTATGACTCCTCTATGACTCCTCTATGACTATGACTCCTCTATGACTCCTCTATGACTCCTCTATGACTCCTCTATGACTCCTCTATGACTCCTCTATATGACTCCTCTATGACTCCTCTATGACTCCTCTATGACTCCTCTATGACTCCTCTATGACTCCTCTATGACTCCTCTATGACTCCTCTATGACTCTATGACTCCTCTATGACTCCTCTATGACTCCTCTATGACTCCTCTATGACTCCTCTATGACAGACTCCTCTATGACTCCTCTATGACTCCTCTATGACTCCTCTATGACTCCTCTATGACAGTATGACTCCTCTATGACTCCTCTATGACTCCTCTATGACTCCTCTATGACTCCTCTATGACTCCTCTATGACTCCTCTATGACTCCTCTATGACTCCTCTATGACTCCTCTATGACTCCTCTATGACTCCTCTATGACTCCTCTATGACTCCTCTATGACTCCTCTATGACTCCTCTATGACTCCTCTATGACTCCTCTATGACTCCTCTATGACTCCTCTATGACTCCTCTATGACTCCTCTATGACTCCTCTATGACTCCTCTATGACTCCTCTATGACTCCTCTATGACTCCTCTATGACTCCTCTATGACTCCTCTATGACTCCTCTATGACTCCTCTATGACTCCTCTATGACAGTATGACTCCTCTATGACTCCTCTATGACAGTATGACTCCTCTATGACTCCTCTATGACAGTATGACTCCTCTATGACTCCTCTATGACTCCTCTATGACTCCTCTATGACTCCTCTATGACTCCTCTATGACTCCTCTATGACTCCTCTATGACTCCTCTATGACTCCTCTATGACTCCTCTATGACTCCTCTATGACTCCTCTATGACTCCTCTATGACTCCTCTATGACTCCTCTATGACTCCTCTATGACTCCTCTATGACTCCTCTATGACTCCTCTATGACTCCTCTATGACTCCTCTATGACTCCTCTATGACTCCTCTATGACTATGACTCCTCTATGACTCCTCTATGACTCCTCTATGACTCCTCTATGACTCCTCTATGACTCTATGACTCCTCTATGACTCCTCTATGACAGTATGACTCCTCTATGACTCCTCTATGACTCCTCTATGACTCCTCTATGACTCCTCTATGACTCCTCTATGACTCCTCTATGACTCCTCTATGACTCCTCTATGACTCCTCTATGACTCCTCTATGACTCCTCTATGACTCCTCTATGACTCCTCTATGACTCCTCTATGACTCCTCTATGACTCCTCTATGACTCCTCTATCTATGACTCCTCTATGACTCCTCTATGACTCCTCTATGACTCCTCTATGACTCCTCTATGACTCCTCTATGACTCCTCTATGACAGTATGACTCCTCTATGACTCCTCTATGACTCCTCTATGACTCCTCTATGACTCCTCTATGACTCCTGTATGACTCCTCTATGACAGTATGACTCCTCTATGACTCCTCTATGACTCCTCTATGACTCCTCTATGACTCCTCTATGACTCCTCTATGACTCCTCTATGACTCCTCTATGACTCCTCTATGACTCCTCTATGACTCCTCTATGACTCCTCTATGACTCCTCTATGACTCCTCTATGACTCCTCTATGACTCCTCTATGACTCCTCTATGACTCCTCTATGACTCCTCTATGACTCCTCTATGACTCCTCTATGACTCCTCTATGACTCCTCTATGACTCCTCTATGACTCCTCTATGACTCCTCTATGACTCCTCTATGACTCCTCTATGACTCCTCTATGACTCCTCTATGACTCCTCTATGACTCCTCTATGACTCCTCTATGACTCCTCTATGACTCCTCTATGACTCCTCTATGACTCCTCTATGACTCCTCTATGACTCCTCTATGACTCCTCTATGACTCCTCTATGACAGTATGACTCCTCTATGACTCCTCTATGACTATGACTCTCTGATGATGACTCCTCTATGACTCCTCTATGACTCCTCTATGACTCCTCTATGACTCCTCTATGACTCCTCTATGACTATGACTCCTCTATGACTCCTCTATGACTCCTCTATGACTCCTCTATGACTCCTCTATGACTCCTCTATGACTCCTCTATGACTCTATGACTCCTCTATGACTCCTCTATGACTCCTCTATGACTCCTCTATGACTCCTCTATGACTCCTCTATGACTCCTCTATGACTCCTCTATGACTCCTCTCTATGACTCCTCTATGACTCCTCTATGACTCCTCTATGACTCCTCTATGACTCCTCTATGACTCCTCTATGACTCCTCTATGACTCCTCTATGACTCCTCTATGACTCCTCTATGACTCCTCTATGACTCCTCTATGACTCCTCTATGACTCCTCTATGACTCCTCTATGACTCCTCTATGACTCCTCTATGACTCCTCTATGACAGTATGACTCCTCTATGACTCCTCTATGACTCCTCTATGACTCCTCTATGACTCCTCTATGACTCCTCTATGACTCCTCTATGACAGTATGACTCCTCTATGACTCCTCTATGACTCCTCTATGACTCCTCTATGACTCCTCTATGACTCCTCTATGACTCCTCTATGACTCCTCTATGACTCCTCTATGACTCCTCTATGACTCCTCTATGACTCCTCTATGACTCCTCTATGACTCCTCTATGACTCCTCTATGACTCCTCTATGACTCCTCTATGACTCCTCTATGACTCCTCTATGACTCCTCTATGACTCTATGACTCCTCTATGACTCCTCTATGACTCCTCTATGACTCCTCTATGACTCCTCTATGACTCCTCTATGACTCCTCTATGACTCCTCTATGACTCCTCTATGACTCCTCTATGACTCCTCTATGACTCCTCTATGACTCCTCTATGACTCCTCTATGACAGTATGACTCCTCTATGACTCCTCTATGACTCCTCTATGACTCCTCTATGACTCCTCTATGACTCCTCTATGACTCCTCTATGACTCCTCTATGACTCTATGACTCCTCTATGACTCCTCTATGACTCCTCTATGACTCCTCTATGACTCCTCTATGACTATCTATGACTCCTCTATGACTCCTCTATGACTCCTCTATGACTCCTCTATGACTCCTCTATGACTCTATGACTCCTCTATGACTCCTCTATGACTCCTCTATGACTCCTCTATGACTCCTCTATGACTCCTCTATGACTCCTCTATGACTCCTCTATGACTCCTCTATGACTCCTCTATGACTCCTCTATGACTCCTCTATGACTCCTCTATGACTCCTCTATGACTCCTCTATGACTCCTCTATGACTCCTCTATGACTCCTCTATGACTCCTCTATGACTCCTCTATGACTCCTCTATGACTCCTCTATGACTCCTCTATGACTCCTCTATGACTCCTCTATGACTCCTCTATGACTCCTCTATGACTCCTCTATGACTCCTCTATGACTCCTCTATGACTCCTCTATGACTCCTCTATGACTCCTCTATGACTCCTCTATGACAGTATGACTCCTCTATGACTCCTCTATGACTCCTCTATGACTCTTCTATGACTCCTCTATGACTCCTCTATGACTCCTCTATGACTCCTCTATGACTCCTCTATGACTCCTCTATGACTCCTCTATGACTCCTCTATGACTCCTCTATGACTCCTCTATGACTCCTCTATGACTCCTCTATGACTCCTCTATGACTCCTCTATGACTCCTCTATGACAGTATGACTCCTCTATGACTCCTCTATGACTCCTCTATGACTCCTCTATGACTCCTCTATCACTCCTCTATGACTCCTCTATGACTCCTCTATGACTCCTCTATGACTCCTCTATGACTCCTCTATGACTCCTCTATGACTCCTCTATGACTCCTCTATGACTCCTCTATGACTCCTCTATGACTCCTCTATGACTCCTCTATGACTCCTCTATGACTCCTCTATGACTCCTCTATGACTCCTCTATGACTCCTCTATGACTCCTCTATGACTCCTCTATGACTCCTCTATGACTCCTCTCTCCTCTATGACTCCTCTATGACTCCTCTATGACAGTATGACTCCTCTATGACTCTCTCTATGACTCCTCTATGACTATGACTCCTCTATGACTCCTCTATGACTCCTCTATGACTCCTCTATGACTCCTCTATGACTCCTCTATGACTCCTCTATGACTCCTCTATGACTCCTCTATGACTCCTCTATGACTCCTCTATGACTCCTCTATGACTCCTCTATGACTCCTCTATGACTCCTCTATGACTCCTCTATGACTCCTCTATGACTCCTCTATGACTCCTCTATGACTCCTCTATGACTCCTCTATGACTCCTCTATGACTCCTCTATGACTCCTCTATGACTCCTCTATGACTCCTCTATGACTCCTCTATGACTCCTCTATGACTCCTCTATGACTATGACTCCTCTATGACTCCTCTATGACTCCTCTATGACTCCTCTATGACTCCTCTATGACTCCTCTATGACTCCTCTATGACTCCTCTATGACTCCTCTATGACTCCTCTATGACTCCTCTATGACTCCTCTATGACTCCTCTATGACTCCTCTATGACTCCTCTATGACTCCTCTATGACTCCTCTATGACTCCTCTATCTATGACTCCTCTATGACTCCTCTATGACTCCTCTATGACTCCTCTATGACTCCTCTATGACTCCTCTATGACTCCTCTATGACTCCTCTATGACTCCTCTATGACTCCTCTATGACTCCTCTATGACTCCTCTATGACTCCTCTATGACTCCTCTATGACTCCTCTATGACTCCTCTATGACTCCTCTATGACTCCTCTATGACTCCTCTATGACTCCTCTATGACTCCTCTATGACTCCTCTATGACTCCTCTATGACTCCTCTATGACTCCTCTATGACTCCTCTATGACTCCTCTATGACTCCTCTATGACTCCTCTATGACTCCTCTATGACTCCTCTATGACTCCTCTATGACTCCTCTATGACTCCTCTATGACTCCTCTATGACTCCTCTATGACTCCTCTATGACTCCTCTATGACTCCTCTATGACTCCTCTATGACTCCTCTATGACTCCTCTATGACTCCTCTATGACTCCTCTATGACTCCTCTATGACTCCTCTATGACTCCTCTATGACTCCTCTATGACTCCTCTATGACTCCTCTATGACTCCTCTATGACTCCTCTATGACTCCTCTATGACTCCTCTATGACTCCTCTCTATGACTCCTCTATGACTCCTCTATGACTCCTCTATGACTCCTCTATGACTCCTCTATGACTCCTCTATGACTCCTCTATGACTCCTCTATGACTCCTCTATGACTCCTCTATGACTCCTCTATGACTCCTATGACTCCTCTATGACTCCTCTATGACTCCTCTATGACTCCTCTATGACTCCTCTATGACTCCTCTATGACTCCTCTATGACTCCTCTATGACAGTATGACTCCTCTATGACTCCTCTATGACTCCTCTATGACTCCTCTATGACTCCTCTATGACTCCTCTATGACTCCTCTATGACTCCTCTATGACTCCTCTATGACTCCTCTATGACTCCTCTATGACTCCTCTATGACTCCTCTATGACTCCTCTATGACTCCTCTATGACTCCTCTATGACTCCTCTATGACTCCTCTATGACTCCTCTATGACTCCTCTATGACTCCTCTATGACTCCTCTATGACTCCTCTATGACTCCTCTATGACTCCTCTATGACTCCTCTATGACTCCTCTATGACAGTATGACTCCTCTATGACTCCTCTATGACTCCTCTATGACTCCTCTATGACTCCTCTATGACTCCTCTATGACTCCTCTATGACTCCTCTATGACTCCTCTATGACTCCTCTATGACAGTATGACTCCTCTATGACTCCTCTATGACTCCTCTATGACTCCTCTATGACTCCTCTATGACTCCTCTATGACTCCTCTATGACTCCTCTATGACTCCTCTATGACTCCTCTATGACTCCTCTATGACTCCTCTATGACTCCTCTATGACTCCTCTATGACTCCTCTATGACTCCTCTATGACTCCTCTATGACTCCTCTATGACTCCTCTATGACTCTATGACTCCTCTATGACTCCTCTATGACTCCTCTATGACTCCTCTATGACTCCTCTATGACTCCTCTATGACTCCTCTATGACTCCTATGACTCCTCTATGACTCCTCTATGACTCCTCTATGACTCCTCTATGACTCCTCTATGACAGTATGACTCCTCTATGACTCCTCTATCTATGACTCCTCTATGACTCCTCTATGACTATGACTCCTCTATGACTCCTCTATGACTCCTCTATGACTCCTCTATGACTCCTCTATGACTCCTCTATGACTCTCTATCTATGACTCCTCTATGACTCCTCTATGACTCCTCTATGACTCCTCTATGACTCCTCTATGACTCCTCTATGACTCCTCTCTATGACTCCTCTATGACTCCTCTATGACTCCTCTATGACTCCTCTATGACTCCTCTATGACTCCTCTATGACTCCTCTATGACTCCTCTATGACTCTCTATCTATGACTCCTCTATGACTCCTCTATGACTCCTCTATGACTCCTCTATGACTCCTCTATGACTCCTCTATGACTCCTCTATGACTCCTCTATGACTCCTCTATGACTCCTCTATGACTCCTCTATGACAGTATGACTCCTCTCCTCTATGACTCCTCTATGACTCCTCTGACTCCTCTATGACTCCTCTATGACTCCTCTATGACTCCTCTATGACTCCTCTATGACTCCTCTATGACTCCTCTATGACTCCTCTATGACTCCTCTATGACTCCTCTATGACTCCTCTATGACTCCTCTCTGACTATGACTCCTCTATGACTCCTCTATGACTCCTCTATGACTCCTCTATGACTCCTCTATGACTCCTCTATGACTCCTCTATGACTCCTCTATGACTCCTCTATGACTCCTCTATGACTATGACTCCTCTATGACTCCTCTATGACTCCTCTATGACTCCTCTATGACTCCTCTATGACTCCTCTATGACTCCTCTATGACTCCTCTATG
>NW_026916328.1:0-2500 GCF_034315485.1 Pezoporus occidentalis
GAGCAAAATGAAGCATGTTCAAGAGCATTCTAATGACCCACAGAGGTTCTCAACCCCAACCCTAACCCTAACCCTAACCCTAACCCTAACCCATTTCTCCCCTCTAACTGTAACAAAGTGAGTGCAACACTATATATATAGATATATAGGAAAACACAGTAAATGTAACAAAGTGAGCAAAATAAAGCATGTTCAAGAGCATTCTAATGACCCACAGAGGTACTCAACCCTAACCCTAACCCTAACCCTAACACTAACCCTAACCCATTTCTCCCCTGTAACTGTAACAAAGTGAGTGTAATACTATATGTATATATATATACAGGAAAACAGAGGAAACGTAACAAAGTGAGCAAAATAAAACATGTTCAAGAGCATTCTAATGACCCACAGAGGTCTCAACCCTCTAACCCTAACCCTAACCCTAACCCTAACCCTAACCCTAACCCTAACCCTAAACCTATATGTATATATATATAACCCTAACCCTAACCCATTTCTCCCCTGTAACTGTAACAAAGCGAGTGTAATACTATATATCTAGATATATAGGAAAACACAGTAAACGTAACAAAGTGAGCAAAATAAAGCATGTTCAAGAGAATTCTAATGACCCACAGAGGTTCTCAACCCTAACCCTAACCCTAACCCTAACCCTAACCCTAAACCTAACCCTAACCCTAACCCATTTCTCCCCTATAACTGTAACAAAGTGAGTGTAATACTATATGTATATATATATACAGGAAAACAGAGGAAACGTAACAAAGTGAGCAAAATAAAACATGTTCAAGAGCATTCTAATGACCCACAGAGGTTCTCACCCCTAACCCTAACCCTAACCCTAACCCTAACCCTAAACCTAAACCCTAACCCTAACCCATTTCTCCCCTGTAACTGTAACAAAGTGAGTGTAATACTATATGTATATATATATACAGGAAAACAGAGGAAACGTAACAAAGTGATCAAAATAAAGCATGTTCAAGAGGATTCTAATGACCCACAGAGGTTCTCAACCCTAACCCTAACCCTAACCCTAACCCTAACCCTAACCGTAAACCTAACCCTACCCCATTTCTCCCCTCTAACTGTAACAAAGCGAGTGTAATACTATATATCTAGATATATAGGAAAACACAGTAAACGTAACAAAGTGAGCAAAATAAAGTATGTTCAAGAGCATTCTAATGACCCACAGAGGTTCTCAACCCCAACCCTAACCCTAACCCTAACCCTAACCCTAACCCATTTCTCCCCTGTAACTGTAACAAAGTGAGTGCAACACTATATATATAGATATATAGGAAAACACAGTAAATGTAACAAAGTGAGCAAAATAAAGCATGTTCAAGAGCATTCTAATGACCCACAGAGGTACTCAACCCTAACCCTAACCCTAACCCTAACCCTAACACTAACCCTAACCCATTTCTCCCCTGTAACTGTAACAAAGTGAGTGTAATACTATATGTATATATATATACAGGAAAACAGAAGAAACGTAACAAAGTGAGCAAAATAAAACATGTTCAAGAGCATTCTAATGACCCACAGAGGTTCTCAACCCTAACCCTAACCCTAACCCTAACCCTAACCCTAAACCTAACCCTAACCCTAACCCATTTCTCCCCTGTAACTGTAACAAAGTGAGTGTAATACTATATGTATATATATATACAGGAAAACAGAGGAAACGTAACAAAGTGATCAAAATAAAGCATGTTCAAGAGGATTCTAATGACCCACAGAGGTTCTCAACCCTAACTCTAACCCTAACCCTAACCCTAACCCTAACCGTAAACCTAACCCTACCCCATTTCTCCCCTCTAACTGTAACAAAGCGAGTGTAATACTATATATCTAGATATATAGGAAAACACAGTAAACGTAACAAAGTGAGCAAAATAAAGTATGTTCAAGAGCATTCTAATGACCCACAGAGGTTCTCAACCCTAACCCTAACCCTAACCCTAACCCTAACCCTAACCCTAACCCTAACCCATTTCTCCCCTGTAACTGTAACAAAGTGAGTGTAATACTATATATATATATATATAGGAAAACACAGTAAACGTAACAAAGTGAGCAAAATAAAGCATGTTCAAGAGCATTCTAATGACCCACAGAGGTTCTCAACCCTAACCCTAACCCTAACCCTAACCCTAACCCTAACCCTAAACCTAACCCTAACCCTAACCCATTTCTCCCCTGTAACTGTAACAAAGTGAGTGTAATACTATATGTATATATATATACAGGAAAACAGAGGAAACGTAACAAAGTGATCAAAATAAAGCATGTTCAAGAGGATTCTAATGACCCACAGAGGTTCTCAACCCTAACCCTAACCCTAACCCTAACCCTAACCCTAACCGTAAACCTAACCCTACCCCATTTCTCCCCTCTAACTGTAACAAAGCGAGTGTAATACTATATATATAGATATATAGGAAAACACAGTAAACGTAACAAAGTGAGCAAAATAAAGTATGTTCAA
>NW_026916329.1:0-24717 GCF_034315485.1 Pezoporus occidentalis
TATGGACACCCCCTCCCCCCATTATGGACCCCTCCCCCCATTATGGACATCCCCTCCCCCCATTATGGACACCCCTCCCCCCATTATGGACCCCCCCCTCCCCCCATTATGGACACCCCCTCCCCCCATTATGGACACCCCCCCCTCCCGCCATTATGGACCCCTCCCCCCATTATGGACCCCTCCCCCCATTATGGAACCCCCCCCTCCCCCCATTATGGACACCCCCTCCCCCCATTATGGACACCCCCCCTCCCCCCATTATGGACACCCCTCCCCCCATTATGGACACCCCCTCCCCCCATTATGGACCCCTCCCCCCATTATGGACACCCCTCCCCCCATTATGGACACCTCAGGAGGAGCCCCCCCTGAAGAAGAAGCGCCCCGAGGGCTCCGCACCGTGGGCAGGTGGGGACCGGGGGGGGGGGTTGGAGGTGGGGAGGATGAGGATGGGGGTGGGGATGGTGGGGGTGATGATGATGGAGGGGATGAAGGGGATGATGGAGGTGATGATGATGATGATGATGGAGGTTATGATGGAGGTGATGAAGGGGATGATGGAGGTGATGAAGGGGATGATGGAGATGATGGAGGTGATGATGATGATGATGATGGAGGTTATGATGGAGGTGATGAAGGGGATGATGGAGGTGATGAAGGGGATGATGGAGATGATGGAGGTGATGATGATGATGATGATGGAGGTGATGAAGGGGATGATGGAGGTGATGAAGGGGATGATGGAGATGATGGAGGTGATGATGATGATGATGATGATGATGGAGGTGATGGTGATGGAGGGGATTGATGGAGGTGGTGGTGGTGGAGTTAGTGGTGGGGATGAAGGGGATGATGGAGGTGATGAAGGTGATGATGATGATGATGATGGAGGGGATGATGGAGATGATGGAGGTGATGATGATGATGATGATGATGATGATGGAGGTGATGGTGATGGAGGGGGTTGATGGAGGTGGTGGTGGTGGAGTTAGTGGTGGGGATGAAGGGGATGATGGAGGTGATGAAGGTGATGATGATGATGATGATGATGATGGAGGTGATGGAGGGGATGATGGAGGTGATGGTGATGGAGATGATGGAGGTGATGGAGGGAATGATGGAGGTGATGAAGGTGGTGATGATGATGATGATGGAGTCGGTGATGGAGGTGATGCTGATGACGACAATGATGATGATGATGATGGAGGTGATGGAGGTGATGATAATGATGATGGAGTCGGTGATGGAGGTGATGAAGGTGATGATGGAGGTGATGAAGGGGATGATGGAGGTGATGAAGGGGATGAGGGAGGTGATGGAGGTGATGATGATGATGATGATGAAGGGGATGATGATGACAATGATGATGATGATGGAGTTGGTGATGGAGGTGATGATGATGATGATGTTGATTGAGGTGATGATGGAGGTGATGAAGGGGATGATGAAGGTGATGAAGGGGATGATGGAGGTGATGAAGGTGATGATGATGACGATGATGATGACAATGATGATGGATTCGGTGATGGAGGTGATGCTGATGACGACGATGATGATGATGATGGAGTTGGTGATGGAGGTGATGAAGGGGATGATGATGATGATGATGATGATGGAGTTGGTGATGGAGGTGGTGGAGGTGATGATGATGATGATGATGAAGGGGATGATGACAATGATGATGATGATGATGACGATGCTGATGCCGATGATGATGATGCCGATGCCGATGCTGAAGAAGATGCTGAGGGTGCTGCTCTTGCAGGGGGGAAGTCGGCCCCGCAGGACGAGGTGGACGAGATCGAGGTGTACGGCAGCGAGGCGCAGTCGGGCACCCAATTGGCCACCTACTCCTTCGAGGTGCACCCATGGGTGCTGGGGGGGGGGGCACCCACCCCAGCCTGGGACCGGACACTGAGCCCCCCCCACCCTTGGCACCCATCAGGTCTGTGACAGCCTCTTGAACATCGGGCCCTGCGCCAATGCAGCCATGGGGGAGCCGGCCTTCCTCAGCGAGGAGGTGAGCACACAGAGCACCCAGAGCACCCATAGAGAGCACCCATAGAGAGCACCCATAGTGCCCATAGCACCCATAGAGAGCACCCAGAGCACCCATACACAGCACCCATAGCACCCTGAGCACCCAGAGCACCCATAGAGAGCACCCA
The DNA here is from genome assembly GCF_034315485.1 of Pezoporus occidentalis. Classification (NCBI taxonomy): domain Eukaryota; kingdom Metazoa; phylum Chordata; class Aves; order Psittaciformes; family Psittacidae; genus Pezoporus; species Pezoporus occidentalis. The sequence goes on from NW_026916329.1 coordinate 2,172, forward strand.
GAGCACCCATAGCACCCAGAGCACCCATAGAGAGCACCCAGAGCACCCATACACAGCACCCATAGCACCCTGAGCACCCAGAGCACCCATAGAGAGCACCCATAGAGAGCACCCAGAGCACCCATAGAGAGCACCCAGAGCACCCATAGAGAGCACCCATAGAGAGCACCCATAGAGAGCACCCAGAGCACCCTGAGCACCCTGAGCACCCATAGAGAGCACCCATAGCACCCATAGAGAGCACCCATAGAGAGCACCCATAGCACCCATAGCACCCATAGACAGCACCCTGAGCACCCATAGCACCCATAGACAGCACCCAGAGCACCCATAGAGAGCACCGATAGCACCCATAGACAGCACACATAGCACCCATAGACAGCACCCATAGCACCCATAGACAGCACCCATAGCACCCATAGAGAGCACCCAGAGCACCCATAGAGAGCACCCACAGCACCCATGGCACCCATAGACAGCACCCAGAGCACCCAGAGCACCCATAGAGAGCACCCAGAGCACCCATAGACAGCACCCATAGCACCCATAGACAGCACCCATCGCACCCATAGAGAGCACCCATAGCACCCATAGAGAGCACCCATAGCACCCATAGACTGCACCCAGAGCACCCATAGAGAGCACCCAGAGCACCCATAGACTGCACCCAGAGCACCCATAGACTGCACCCATAGCACCCATAGAGAGCACCCATAGCATCCATAGAGAGCACCCATAGCACCCATAGAGAGCACCCAGAGCACCCATAGAGAGCACCCAGAGCACCCATAGACAGCACACATAGCACCCATAGAGAGCACCCAGAGCACCCATAGCACCCATAGAGAGCACCCACAGCACCCATGGCACCCATAGACAGCACCCAGAGCACCCAGAGCACCCATAGAGAGCACCCAGAGCACCCATAGACTGCACCCATAGCACCCATAGACAGCACCCATCGCACCCATAGAGAGCACCCATAGCACCCATAGAGAGCACCCATAGCACCCATAGACTGCACCCAGAGCACCCATAGAGAGCACCCAGAGCACCCATAGACTGCACCCAGAGCACCCATAGACTGCACCCATAGCACCCATAGAGAGCACCCATAGCATCCATAGAGAGCACCCATAGCACCCATAGAGAGCACCCATAGCATCCATAGACTGCACCCAGAGCACCCATAGACTGCACCCATAGCACCCATAGAGAGCACCCAGAGCACCCATAGAGAGCACCCAGAGCACCCATAGACTGCACCCAGAGCACCCATAGACAGCACCCATAGAGAGCACCCAGAGCACCTATAGAGAGCACCCAGAGCACCCAGAGCACCCATACAGAGCACCCATAGCACCCATAGACAGCAGCCATAGCACCCATAGAGAGCACCCACAGTATCCATAGAGAGCACCCATAGACAGCACCCATAGCACCCATAGAGAGCACCCAGAGCACCCATAGACAGCACCCATAGCACCCATAGACAGCACCCATAGCACCCATAGACTGCACCCATAGCACCCATGGCACCCATAGAGAGCACCCATAGAGAGCAATGGCACCCACACACTGCACCCAACAGCCTGTACCCATGGGTGAGCTGGCCTTCCTCAGCGAGGAGGTGAGCACCCATAGCACCCATATTGCCCATAACACCCATAGAACCCATAGAGAGCACCCATAGAGAGCACCCATAGCACCCATAGCACCCATAGAAAGCAACAGCACCCACACACTGCACCCAACAGCCTGTACCCATGGGTGAGCTGGCCTTCCTCAGCAAGGAGGTGAGCACCCATAGCACCCATAGAGAGCACCCATAGCACCCATAGAGAGCACCCATAGCACTCATAGAGAGCACCCATAGCACCCATAGCACCCATAGCACCCATAGAAAGCAACAGCACCCACACACTGCACCCAACAGCCTGTACCCATGGGTGAGCTGGCCTTCCTCAGCGAGCACCAGTAGACAGCAGCACCCAGCACCCACAGATGGCACCCACAGACAGTACCCATAGACACCAGCACCCAGCACCCATAGACAGCACCCATAGACAGCACCCTTAGAGAGCAGCACCCACAGCCAGCACCCATAGACAGCAGCACCCAGCACCCACAGCCAGCACCCATAGACAGCAGCACCCTCAGCCAGCACCCATAGACAGCAGCACCCAGCACCCGCTGGCAGCACCCATAGACAGCAGCACCCAGCACCCACAGATGGCACCCACAGCCAGCACCCATAGACAGCAGCACCCAGCACCCACAGATGGCACCCACAGCCAGCACCCATAGACAGCAGCACCCAGCACCCACAGTGAGCACCCATAGACAGCAGCACCCAGCACCCACAGATGGCACCCACAGCCAGCACCCATAGACACCAGCATCCACAGCCAGCAGTACCCACAGAGAGCACCCATAGACAGCAGCACCCAGCACCCACAGATGGCACCCACAGTGAGCACCCATAGACAGCAGCACCCAGCACCTGCTGGCAGCACCCACAGCCAGCACCCATAGACAGCAGCACCCACAGAGAGCACCCATAGACATCAGCACTCAGCACCCACAGCACCCGTAGACAGCACCCATAGACACCAGCACCCAGCACCCACATATGGCACCCACAGCCAGCACCCATAGACAGCAGCACCCATAGACAGCAGCACCCATAGACAGCAGCACCCTCAGACAGCACCCATACACACCAGCACCCTCAGACAGCACCCATAGACAGCAGCACCCAGCACCCACAGATGGCACCCACAGCCAGCACCCATAGACAGCAGCACCCACAGTGAGCACCCATAGACAGCAGCACCCAGCACCCATAGACAGCAGCACCCAGCACCCACAGACAGCAGCACCCAGCACCCATAGACACCAGCACCCAGCACCCACAGATGGCACCCACAGCCAGCACCCATAGACACCAGCACCCAGCACCCATAGACAGCAGCCACAGCCAGCACCCATAGACAGCAGCACCCACAGCGAGCACCCATAGACAGCAGCACCCAGCACCCACAGACAGCAGCACCCAGCACCCATAGACAGCAGCACCCACAGCGAGCACCCATAGACAGCAGCACCCAGCACCCACAGAGAGCACCCATAGACAGCAGCACCCAGCACCCACAGATGGCACCCACAGCCAGCACCCATAGACAGCAGCACCCAGCACCCATAGACAGCACCCACAGCCAGCACCCATAGACAGCAGCACCCACAGCGAGCACCCATAGACAGCAGCACCCAGCACCCACAGATGGCACCCACAGAGAGCACCCATAGACACCAGCACCCATAGACACCAGCACCCATAGACAGCAGCACCCAGCACCCACAGCCAGCACCCATAGCAGCACCCAGCACCCAACAGCACCCACAGCCAGCACCCATAGACAGCAGCACCCACAGTGAGCACCCATAGACAGCAGCACCCAGCACCCGCCGGCAGCACCCATAGACACCAGCACCCAGCACCCATAGACAGCAGCACCCAGCACCCACAGCCAGCACCCATAGACAGCAGCACCCACAGCCAGCACCCATAGACAGCAGCACCCAGCACCCATAGACAGCAGCACCCACAGATGGCACCCACAGGCAGCACCCATAGACAGCAGCACCCACAGTGAGCACCCATAGACACCAGCACCCAGCACCCACCGGCAGCACCCAAGGGTGCTCCCTGACCCCCCCTTTCCCCATCCCAGTTCCAGAACCACCCGGAGCCAGACCTGGAGCTCGTGCTCTGCTCCGGCTACGGCAAGAACGGGGCCCTCACCGTGCTGCAGGTGAGCAGCACCCATTGGGTGCCCCCAGGCCCGTTGGGTGCCCCCATCCCCATTGGGTGCCCCCATCCCCATTGGGTTCCCATTGGGTGCTCCCATCCCCATTGGGTGCTCCCATCCCCATTGGGTGCCCCCATCCCCATTGGGTTCCCATTGGGTGCCCCCATCCCCATTGGGTTCCCCATTGGGTGCTCCCATCCCCATTGGGTGCTCCCATCCCCATTGGGTGCCCCCATCCCCATTGGGTTCCCCATTGGGTTCCCCCATCCCCATTGGGTGCCCATTGGGTGCCCCCATCCCCATTGGGTGCCCCCATCCCCATTGGGTTCCCATTGGGTTCCCCCATCCCCATTGGGTGCCCCCATCCCCATTGGGTTCCCATTGGGTGCCCCCAGGCCCATTGGGTGCCCATTGGGTGCCACCATCTCCATTGGGTGCCCCCATCCCCATTGGGTTCCCATTGGGTTCCCCCATCCCCATTGGGTTCCCCCATCCCCATTGGGTTCCCATTGGGTGCCCCCATCCCCATTGGGTGCCCCCATCCCCATTGGGTGCCTCCATCCCCATTGGTTCCCCATTGGGTGCCCATTGGGTGCCCCCATCCCCATTGGGTTCCCATTGGGTGCCCCCATCCCCATTGGGTTCCCCATTGGGTGCCCCCATCCCCATTGGGTTCCCCCATCCCCATTGGGTGCCCCCATCCCCATTAGGTGCCCATTGGGTGCCCATTGGTTCCCCATTGGTTCCCCATTGGTTCCCCATTGGGTGCCCCCATCCCCATTGGGTGCCCCCATCCCCATTAGGTGCCCATTGGGTGCCCATTGGTTCCCCATTGGTTCCCCATTGGGTTCCCCCATCCCCATTGGGTGCCTCCATCCCCATTGGTTCCCCATTGGTTCCCCATTGGGTGCCTCCATCCCCATTGGGTGCCCATTGGGTGCCCATTGGGTGCCCCCATCCCCATTGGGTGCCCATTGGGTGCCCATTGGGTGCCCCCATCCCCATTGGGTGCCCATTGGGTCCCCATTGGGTGCCCCCATCCCCATTGGGCGCCCATTGGGTGCCCCCGCGCCGCCCAAGGCCTGCGCCTCTGAGCTCCGTGGGGCGCAGGTCAGGTACCGGCGCCAGAGCGAGGCCAGGGGGAAACCAGGGCGGCTCCGGAGAGGCCCCGAGCGCCCGTAACCCCCAGGGACACCCCTGACCCACAGCGACCCACAGCGACCCACACATTGACCCACACATTGACCCACAGCGACCCACACCTGACCCACACCTGACCCACAGCGACCCACAGCGACCCACACCTGACCCACACATTGACCCACAGCGACCCACAGCGACCCACAGCGACCCACACCTGACCCACACATTGACCCACAGCGACCCACAGCGACCCACAGCGACCCACACATTGACCCACATTGACCCACACCTGACCCACAGCGACCCACAGTGACCCACAGCGACCCACACCTGACCCACACATTGACCCACACTGACCCACACATTGACCCACACTGACCCACAGCGACCCACACCTGACCCACATTGACCCACAGCGACCCACACCTGACCCACACATTGACCCACACTGACCCACAGCGACCCACACCTGACCCACATTGACCCACAGCGACCCACACCTGACCCACACCTGACCCACAGCGACCCACACCTGACCCACACCTGACCCACAGCGACCCACACCTGACCCACACCTGACCCACAGCGACCCACAGCGACCCACAGTGACCCACACATTGACCCACAGCGACCCACAGTGACCCACAGCGACCCACACATTGACCCACAGCGACCCACAGCGACCCACAGCAACCCACACCTGACCCACAGCGACCCACACCTGACCCACACCTGACCCACAGCGACCCACACTGACCCACAGCGACCCACACATTGACCCACACATTGACCCACAGCGACCCACAGCGACCCACAGCGACCCACACATTGACCCACACATTGACCCACAGCGACCCACACCTGACCCACAGCGACCCACACATTGACCCACACCTGACCCACACTGACCCACATTGACCCACACCTGACCCACAGCGACCCACACCTGACCCACACCTGACCCACAGCGACCCACAGTGACCCACACCTGACCCACAGCGACCCACAGCGACCCACACCTGACCCACACCTGACCCACAGCGACCCACAGCGACCCACAGTGACCCACACATTGACCCACACTGACCCACAGCGACCCACACCTGACCCACACCTGACCCACAGCGACCCACACATTGACCCACACCTGACCCACATTGACCCACAGCGACCCACAGCGACCCACACCTGACCCACAGCGACCCACAGCGACCCACAGTGACCCACACATTGACCCACACATTGACCCACAGCAACCCACAGCGACCCACACATTGACCCACACTGACCCACAGCGACCCACAGCGACCCACACCTGACCCACACATTGACCCACAGCGACCCACAGCGACCCACACCTGACCCACACCTGACCCACAACGACCCACACATTGACCCACACTGACCCACAGCGACCCACAGCGACCCACACATTGACCCACAGCGACCCACAGCGACCCACCTGACCCACAGCGACCCACACTGACCCACACTGACCCACATTGACCCACAGCGACCCACACTGACCCACAGCGACCCACAGCGACCCACAGCGACCCACACATTGACCCACAGCGACCCACACTGACCCACACCTGACCCACACCTGACCCACAGCGACCCACACATTGACCCACACCTGACCCACAGCGACCCACAGTGACCCACACCTGACCCACAGCGACCCACACCTGACCCACAGCGACCCACAGCGACCCACAGCGACCCACACCTGACCCACACTGACCCACACCTGACCCACACCTGACCCACAGCGACCCACACTGACCCACAGCGACCCACACCTGACCCACATTGACCCACACCTGACCCACAGCGACCCACACACTGACCCACAGCGACCCACAGCGACCCACACATTGACCCACACTGACCCACAGCGACCCACATTGACCCACAGTGACCCACACATTGACCCACACCTGACCCACACCTGACCCACATTGACCCACACTGACCCACACTGACCCACACCTGACCCACACATTGACCCACAGCGACCCACAGTGACCCACACATTGACCCACACCTGACCCACACTGACCCACACTGACCCACACTGACCCACACTGACCCACAGCTGCCCCACAGCGACCCACAGCGACCCACACATTGACCCACAGCGACCCACAGCGACCCACAGCGACCCACATTGACCCACATTGACCCACACCTGACCCACAGCGACCCACACCTGACCCACAGTGACCCACAGCGACCCACAGCGACCCACACCTGACCCACAGCGACCCACAGCGACCCACACATTGACCCACACTGACCCACATTGACCCACACCTGACCCACATTGACCCACAGCGACCCACACTGACCCACAGCGACCCACAGCGACCCACACATTGACCCACAGCGACCCACACTGACCCACACCTGACCCACACCTGACCCACATTGACCCACAGCGACCCACACTGACCCACAGCGACCCACATTGACCCACAGCGACCCACACATTGACCCACACCTGACCCACACCTGACCCACACCTGACCCACACATTGACCCACAGCGACCCACAGCGACCCACAGCGACCCACACATTGACCCACAGCGACCCACAGCGACCCACACATTGACCCACAGCGACCCACACTGACCCACACTGACCCACATTGACCCACAGCGACCCACACTGACCCACAGCGACCCACAGCGACCCACAGCGACCCACACATTGACCCACAGCGACCCACACTGACCCACACCTGACCCACACCTGACCCACAGCGACCCACACATTGACCCACACCTGACCCACAGCGACCCACAGTGACCCACACCTGACCCACAGCGACCCACACCTGACCCACAGCGACCCACAGCGACCCACAGCGACCCACACCTGACCCACACTGACCCACACCTGACCCACACCTGACCCACAGCGACCCACACTGACCCACAGCGACCCACACCTGACCCACATTGACCCACACCTGACCCACAGCGACCCACACACTGACCCACAGCGACCCACAGCGACCCACACATTGACCCACACTGACCCACAGCGACCCACATTGACCCACAGTGACCCACACATTGACCCACACCTGACCCACACCTGACCCACATTGACCCACACTGACCCACACTGACCCACACCTGACCCACACATTGACCCACAGCGACCCACAGTGACCCACACATTGACCCACACCTGACCCACACTGACCCACACTGACCCACACTGACCCACACTGACCCACAGCTGCCCCACAGCGACCCACAGCGACCCACACATTGACCCACAGCGACCCACAGCGACCCACAGCGACCCACATTGACCCACATTGACCCACACCTGACCCACAGCGACCCACACCTGACCCACAGTGACCCACAGCGACCCACAGCGACCCACACCTGACCCACAGCGACCCACAGCGACCCACACATTGACCCACACTGACCCACATTGACCCACACCTGACCCACATTGACCCACAGCGACCCACACTGACCCACAGCGACCCACAGCGACCCACACATTGACCCACAGCGACCCACACTGACCCACACCTGACCCACACCTGACCCACATTGACCCACAGCGACCCACACTGACCCACAGCGACCCACATTGACCCACAGCGACCCACACATTGACCCACACCTGACCCACACCTGACCCACACCTGACCCACACATTGACCCACAGCGACCCACAGCGACCCACAGCGACCCACACATTGACCCACAGCGACCCACAGCGACCCACACATTGACCCACAGCGACCCACACTGACCCACACTGACCCACATTGACCCACAGCGACCCACACTGACCCACAGCGACCCACAGCGACCCACAGCGACCCACACATTGACCCACAGCGACCCACACTGACCCACACCTGACCCACACCTGACCCACAGCGACCCACACATTGACCCACACCTGACCCACAGCGACCCACAGTGACCCACACCTGACCCACAGCGACCCACACCTGACCCACAGCGACCCACAGCGACCCACAGCGACCCACACCTGACCCACACTGACCCACACCTGACCCACACCTGACCCACAGCGACCCACACTGACCCACAGCGACCCACACCTGACCCACATTGACCCACACCTGACCCACAGCGACCCACACACTGACCCACAGCGACCCACAGCGACCCACACATTGACCCACAGTGACCCACAGCGACCCACATTGACCCACAGTGACCCACACATTGACCCACACCTGACCCACATTGACCCACAGCGACCCACACTGACCCACAGCGACCCACAGCGACCCACACATTGACCCACAGCGACCCACACTGACCCACACCTGACCCACACCTGACCCACATTGACCCACAGCGACCCACACTGACCCACAGCGACCCACATTGACCCACAGCGACCCACACATTGACCCACACCTGACCCACACCTGACCCACACCTGACCCACACATTGACCCACAGCGACCCACAGCGACCCACAGCGACCCACACATTGACCCACAGCGACCCACAGCGACCCACACATTGACCCACAGCGACCCACACTGACCCACACTGACCCACATTGACCCACAGCGACCCACACTGACCCACAGCGACCCACAGCGACCCACAGCGACCCACACATTGACCCACAGCGACCCACACTGACCCACACCTGACCCACACCTGACCCACAGCGACCCACACATTGACCCACACCTGACCCACAGCGACCCACAGTGACCCACACCTGACCCACAGCGACCCACACCTGACCCACAGCGACCCACAGCGACCCACAGCGACCCACACCTGACCCACACTGACCCACACCTGACCCACACCTGACCCACAGCGACCCACACTGACCCACAGCGACCCACACCTGACCCACATTGACCCACACCTGACCCACAGCGACCCACACACTGACCCACAGCGACCCACAGCGACCCACACATTGACCCACAGTGACCCACAGCGACCCACATTGACCCACAGTGACCCACACATTGACCCACACCTGACCCACACCTGACCCACATTGACCCACACTGACCCACACTGACCCACACCTGACCCACACATTGACCCACAGCGACCCACAGTGACCCACACATTGACCCACACCTGACCCACACTGACCCACACTGACCCACACTGACCCACACTGACCCACAGCGACCCACACATTGACCCACATTGACCCACAGCGACCCACAGCGACCCACATTGACCCACATTGACCCACACCTGACCCACAGCGACCCACACCTGACCCACAGTGACCCACAGCGACCCACAGCGACCCACACCTGACCCACAGCGACCCACAGCGACCCACACATTGACCCACACTGACGCACATTGACCCACACCTGACCCACATTGACCCACAGCGACCCACACTGACCCACAGCGACCCACAGCGACCCACACATTGACCCACAGCGACCCACACTGACCCACACCTGACCCACACCTGACCCACATTGACCCACAGCGACCCACACTGACCCACAGCGACCCACATTGACCCACAGCGACCCACACATTGACCCACACCTGACCCACACCTGACCCACACCTGACCCACACATTGACCCACAGCGACCCACAGCGACCCACAGCGACCCACACCTGACCCACACCTGCCCCACAGCGACCCACACCTGACCCACACATTGACCCACAGCGACCCACAGCGACCCACACATTGACCCACAGTGACCCACACCTGACCCACATTGATCCACACTGACCCACACCTGACCCACACCTGACCCACATTGACCCACACTGACCCACAGCGACCCACACATTGACCCACATTGACCCACAGCGACCCACAGTGACCCACACTGACCCACAGCGACCCACAGCGACCCACACATTGACCCACACATTGACCCACAGCGACCCACAGCGACCCACACATTGACCCACATTGACCCACAGCGACCCACAGTGACCCACACTGACCCACAGCGACCCACACATTGACCCACACATTGACCCACAGCGACCCACAGCGACCCACACATTGACCCACACTGACCCACATTGACCCACACTGACCCACACTGACCCACACTGACCCACACTGACCCACACTGACCCACACTGACCCACATTGACCCACATTGACCCACACTGACCCACACTGACCCACACCTGACCCACACTGACCCACACCTGCCCCACAGCTAACCCACAGCTGCCCCACGACTGCCCCACAGCTGCCCCACGGCTGCCCCACACCTGCCCCACGGCTGCCCCACACCTGCCCCACACCTGCCCCACGGCTGCCCCACGGCTCCCCCACACTTGCCCCACAGCTGCCCCACGACTGCCCCACAGCTGCCCCACGGCTGCCCCACACCTGCCCCACGGCTGCCCCACACCTGCCCCACACCTGCCCCACACCTGCCCCACACCTGTCCCATGGCTGCCCCACACCTGCCCCACACCTGCCCCACACCTGCCCCACACCTGCCCCACACCTGCCCCACACCTGCCCCACACCTGCCCCACACCTGCCCCACACCTGCCCCACACCTGCCCCACACCTGCCCCACAGCTGCCCCACAGCTGCCCCACTCCTGCCCCACACCTGCCCCACGGCTGCCCCACGGCTGCCCCACGGCCGCCCCACGGCCGCCCCACAGCTGCCCCACGGCTGCCCCACACCTGCCCCACACTGCCCCACGGCTGCCCCACACCTGCCCCACGGCCGCCCCACACCTGCCTCACACTGCCCCACACCTGCCCCACACCTGCCCCACACTGCCCCACACCTGCCCCACAGCTGCCCCACGGCCGCCCCACACCTGCCCCACAGCTGCCCCACACCTGCCCCACGGCTGCCCCACGGCTGCCCCACAGCTGCCCCACGGCTGCCCCACACCTGCCCCACACCTGCCCCACACCTGCCCCACGGCCGCCCCACACGTTGTCCTTGCCCTGCAGAAGAGCATCCGGCCGCAGGTGGTGACCACGTTCGAGCTGCCCGGCTGCTACGACATGTGGACCGTGATCGCGCCCCCCAGCAAGGAGGAGGTCGGGGGGCAGCCATGGACGGGGGGGGGGCGTGGTCATGGGGTCAATGTGGTCATGTGGTCATCATGGTCATGGGGTCATGGGGTCATCGTGGTCATGAGGTCATCATGGTTATGGGGTCATCGTGGTCATGTGGTCATCATGGTTATGGGGTCATCGTGGTCATGGGGTCATTGTGGTTATGGGGTCATTGTGGTTATGGGGTCATCATGGTCATGTGGTCATCGTGGTCATGGGGTCATCGTGGTCATGGGGTCATTGTGGTCATGGGGTCATCGTGGTCATGTGGTCATCGTGGTCATGTGGTCATCATGGTTATGGGGTCATCGTGGTCATGGGGTCATCGTGGTCATGTGGTCATCGTGGTCATGGGGTCAATGTGGTCATGGTGGTGGTGGTCATGGGGTCAATGTGGTCATGTGGTCAATGTGGTCATGTGGTCATCGTGGTAGTGGGGTCATCGTGGTCATGGGGTCATTGTGGTCATGGGGTCATCAGGGTTATGGGGTCATTGTGGTCATGGGGTCAATGTGGTCATGGGGTCATCGTGGTCATGGGGTCAATGTGGTCATGGGGTCATCGTGGTTATGGGGTCATGGTCATGGGGTCATCATGGTCATGGGGTCATCGTGGTCATGGGGTCATTGTGGTCATGGGGTCATCATGGTCATGGTGGTGGTGGTGGTCATGGGGTCATCGTGGTCATGGGGTCATCGTGGTCATGGGGTCATCGTGGTCATGGGGTCATCATGGTTATGGGGTCAGCATGGTCATGGGGTCATCGTGGTCATGTGGTCATCATGGTCATGGGGTCATCATGGTTATGGGGTCAGCATGGTCATGGGGTCATCGTGGTCATGTGGTCATCATGGTCATGGGGTCAGCATGGTCATGGGGTCATCATGGTTATGGGGTCATCGTGGTCATGGGGTCAATGTGGTCATGGGGTCATCATGGTTATGGGGTCATCGTGGTCATGGGGTCAATGTGGTCATGGGGTCATCGTGGTCATGGGGTCATCATGGTCATGGGGTCATCGTGGTCATGTGGTCATCGTGGTAGTGGGGTCATCGTGGTCATATGGTCATCATGGTTATGGGGTCATCGTGGTCATGGGGTCATCATGGTCATGGGGTCATCGTGGTCATATGGTCATCATGGTTATGGGGTCATCGTGGTCATGTGGTCATCATGGTTATGGGGTCATCGTGGTCATATGGTCATGGTTATGGGGTCATTGTGGTCATATGGTCATCATGGTTATGGGGTCATCGTGGTCATATGGTCATCATGGTTATGGGGTCATCGTGGTCATATGGTCATCATGGTTATGGGGTCATTGTGGTCATGGGGTCATCATGGTCATGGGGTCATCGTGGTCGTGGTGGTGGTCATGGGGTCATCGTGGTCATGGGGTCATTGTGGTCATGGGGTCATCGTGGTCATGTGGTCATCATGGTCATGGGGTCATTGTGGTCATGAGGTCATCGTGGTCATGGGGTCATTGTGGTCGTGGGGTCATCATGGTCATGGGGTCAATGTGGTCAAGGGGACCTGGTGGTCATGGGGTCATCGTGGTCATGGGGTCCTGGTGGTCATGGTGGTGTTGGCACCGTTGGTGTTGGTGCCATTGGTGCCCTTTGTGTTGGTGCTGCCCATGGTGCCATTGATGCCATTGGTTCCATTGATGCCATTGGTTCCATTGATGCCATTGATGCCATTGGTGCCATTGATGCCATTGGTGCCATTGATGCCATTGATGCCATTGGTGCCATTGATGCCATTGGTTCCATTGATGCCATTGGTTCCATTGATGCCATTGGTGCCATTGATGCCATTGATGCCATTGGTGCCATTGATGCCATTGATGCCATTGATGCCATTGGTTCCATTGATGCCATTGATGCCATTGATGCCATTGGTTCCATTGATGCCATTGGTTCCATTGATGCCATTGGTGCCATTGATGCCATTGATGCCATTGGTTCCATTGGTTCCATTGATGCCATTGACGCCATTGACGCCATTGACGCCATTGATGCCATTGATGCCATTGATGCCCTTGGTGCCATTGGTGCCATTGGTGCCATTGGTTCCATTGATGCCATTGGTTCCATTGATGCCCTTGGTGCCGTTGATGCCATTGGTGCCGTTGGTTCCATTGATGCCATTGGAGCCATTGATGCCATTGGTTCCATTGATGCCATTGGTTCCATTGATGCCATTGATGCCATTGATGCCATTGGTGCCATTGATGCCATTGGTTCCATTGATGCCATTGGTGCCATTGATGCCATTGATGCCATTGATGCCATTGGTGCCATTGATGCCATTGATGCCATTGATGCCATTGGTGCCATTGATGCCATTGATGTCATTGATGCCATTGGTGCCCTTGGTGCCATTGATGCCATTGGTTCCATTGATGCCCTTGGTGCCATTGATGCCATTGGTGCCATTGGTTCCATTGATGCCATTGGAGCCATTGATGCCATTGATGCCATTGATGCCATTGGTTCCATTGATGCCATTGATGCCATTGATGCCATTGGTGCCATTGATGCCATTGGTTCCATTGATGCCATTGGTGCCATTGATGCCATTGATGCCATTGGTGCCATTGGTGCCATTGATGCCATTGATGCCATTGGTGCCATTGATGCCATTGATGCCATTGGTGCCATTGGTGCCATTGATGCCATTGATGCCATTGATGCCATTGATGCCATTGGTGCCATTGATGCCATTGGTGCCATTGGTGCCATTGATGCCATTGATGCCATTGGTTCCATTGATGCCATTGATGCCATTGGTGCCATTGATGCCATTGATGCCATTGGTGCCATTGATGCCATTGGTTCCATTGATGCCATTGATGCCACTGGTGCCATTGATGCCATTGGTTCCATTGATGCCATTGGTGCCATTGGTTCCATTGATGCCATTGGTTCCATTGATGCCATTGATGCCATTGATGCCATTGGTGCCATTGATGCCATTGGTTCCATTGATGCCATTGGTGCCATTGATGCCATTGATGCCATTGATGCCATTGGTGCCATTGATGCCATTGATGCCATTGATGCCATTGGTGCCATTGATGCCATTGATGTCATTGATGCCATTGGTGCCCTTGGTGCCATTGATGCCATTGGTTCCATTGATGCCCTTGGTGCCATTGATGCCATTGGTGCCATTGGTTCCATTGATGCCATTGGAGCCATTGATGCCATTGATGCCATTGATGCCATTGGTTCCATTGATGCCATTGATGCCATTGATGCCATTGGTGCCATTGATGCCATTGGTTCCATTGATGCCATTGGTGCCATTGATGCCATTGATGCCATTGGTGCCATTGGTGCCATTGATGCCATTGATGCCATTGGTGCCATTGATGCCATTGATGCCATTGGTGCCATTGGTGCCATTGATGCCATTGATGCCATTGATGCCATTGATGCCATTGATGCCATTGATGCCACTGGTGCCATTGATGCCATTGGTTCCATTGATGCCATTGGTGCCATTGGTGCCATTGATGCCATTGATGCCATTGGTTCCATTGATGCCATTGATGCCATTGGTGCCATTGATGCCATTGATGCCATTGGTGCCATTGATGCCATTGATGCCATTGATGCCATTGGTGCCATTGATGCCATTGGTGCCATTGATGCCATTGATGCCATTGATGCCCTTGGTGCCATTGATGCCATTGATGCCATTGATGCCCTTGGTGCCATTGATGCCATTGATGCCATTGATGCCATTGGTGCCATTGATGCCATTGATGCCATTGGTTCCATTGATGCCATTGATGCCATTGATGCCATTGATGCCATTGATGCCATTGATGCCCTTGGTGCCATTGATGCCATTGATGCCATTGATGCCATTGGTTCCATTGGTGCCATTGATGCCATTGATGCCATTGGTGCCATTGATGCCATTGATGCCATTGATGCCATTGGTTCCATTGATGCCATTGATGCCATTGATGCCATTGGTGCCCTTGATGCCATTGATGCCTCCGCAGGGGGAGCCCGGTGCCGGTGCCGGTGCCGAGGCCGAGCCGGATGCGGCGGCGCCCGAGGGCCCCGATGAGGACGCGGAGAAGCGCCATGGGTTCCTCATCCTGAGCCGGGAGGACTCGACCATGGTGAGAGCTCCGCCCCATAGCGCCCATGGACCCCCCCCCCCGCCCCATAGAGCCCATGGATCCACCCCCTGCCCCATAGCGCCCATGGATCCCCCCTCTGCCCCATAGAGCCCATGGATCCCCCCCCCTGCCCCATAGCGCCCATGGATCCCCCCTCTGCCCCATAGCGCCCATGGATCCCCCCCCTGCCCCATAGAGCCCATGGATCCCCCCTCTGCCCCATAGAGCCCATGGATCCCCCCTCTGCCCCATAGAGCCCATGGATCCCCCCTCTGCCCCATAGAGCCCATGGATCCCCCCTCTGCCCCATAGAGCCCATGGGGTACTGTGTGCAGCCCCGCCCCATAGTGCCCATGGACATCCCCCCTCTGCCCCATAGCGCCCATGGATCCCCCCTCTGCCCCATAGCGCCCATGGACCCCTCCTCCTGCCCCATAGAGCCCATGGATCCCCCCTCTGCCCCATAGAGCCCATGGACACCCCCCCCCGCCCCATAGAGCCCATGGATCCCCCCTCTGCCCCATAGAGCCCATGGACACCCCCTCTGCCCCATAGCGCCCATGGATCCCCCCTCTGCCCCATAGAGCCCATGGGGCACTGTGTGCAGCCCTGCCCCATAGCGCCCATGGATCCCCCTCTGCCCCATAGAGCCCATGGGGCACTGTGTGCAGCCCTGCCCCATAGCGCCCATGGATACCCCCCCTGCCCCATAGAGCCCATGGGGCACTGTGTGCAGCCCTGCCCCATAGCGCCCATGGACCCCCCCCCCCGCCCCATAGAGCCCATGGGGCACTGTGTGCAGCCCTGCCCCATAGGGACCATGAATCCCCCCCTGCCCCATAGAGACCATGGGTGCCCCCCGACTGAGCCATAGCCCCCATTGGTTCCCCTCTGCCCCACAGAGACCATTGGTTCCCCCCTGCCCCATAGCCCCCATGGGTGCTCCCGCTGCCCTATAGCCCACATTGGTTCCACCCCTGCCCCATAGCCCCCATTGCTTCCTCCCCTGCCCCATAGCCCTCATGGGTGCTCCCCCCACCCCATAGTCCCCATTGGTTCCCCCCCCACCCCATAGCCCCCATGGGTGCCCTCCCCACCCCATAGCCCCCATTGGTCCCCTCCACACCCCATAGCCCCCATTGCTTCCCCTCCACACCCCATAGCCCCCATTGTTCCCCTCCACACCCCATAGCCCCCATTGCTTCCCCTCTGCCCCATAGCCCCCATGGGTTCCCCCCCCGCCCCATAGCCCCCATGGGTGCTCCCCCCACCCCATAGCCCCCATGGGTGCTCCCCCCGCCCCATCGCCCCTGTTGGTTCCCCTTGCTCCCCATACCCCCCATGGGTGCCCTCCCCTCCCCATAGCCCCCATGGGTGCCCTCCCTGCCCCATAGCCTGCCCCATAGCCCCCATGGGTGCCCCCCCCGCCCCATAGCCTGCCCCATTGCCTCCCCCCCCCCCATTGCCCCCCATGGGTGCCCCCCCCGCCCCATACAGGGCGACCCCAAAGACCCAAACCCACCACTGCCCCATAGACACTGACCCCTATGGGTGCCCCCCCCGCCCCATAGCCTGCCCCATAGCCTCCCCCCCCCAACCCCCCATTGCCCCCCATGGGTGCCCTCCCCGCCCCATACCCCCCATGGGTGCCCCCCCCGCCCCATAGCCCCCATTGCTTCCCCCCCACCCCATAGCCCCCATTGGTGCCCCCCCCGCCCCATACCCCCCATGGGTGCCCCCCCCGCCCCATAGCCTGCCCCATAGCCTCCCCCCCCCCCATTGCCCCCTATGGGTGCCCTTCCCGCCCCATTGCCCCCCATGGGTGCCCCCCCCGCCCCATAGCCTGCCCCATAGCCTCCCCCCCAACCCCCCATTGCCCCCCAGGTGCTGCAGACGGGGCAGGAGATCCTGGAGCTCGACACCAGCGGCTTCGCCACCCAGGGCCCCACGGTGGGGGCGGGGAACTTGGGGGGCGGGCGCTACATCCTGCAGGTGTCCCCCATGGGCATCCGCCTGCTGCAGGGGGGTGAGCACCCATGGGTGCTGCGGGGGGGGCGGGGGGGCTGGTGGGGGGGGGTGATCAGTATCCTTGGGTGCTGATGGGGATGGGTGCTGATGGGGATGGGTGCTGATGGGGGTGGGTGCTGATGGGGATGGGGGCTGATGGGGGTGGGGGCTGATGGGGGTGGGGGCTGATGGGGGTGGGGGCTGATGGGGGTGGGTGCTGATGGGGATGGGTGCTGATGGGGGTGGGTGCTCAGTATCCATGGGTGCTGATGGGGATGGGTGCTGATGGGGGTGGGGGGCTGATGGGGGTGGGGGCTGGTGGGGGTGGGGGCTCAGTATCCATGGGTGCTGATGGGGGTGGGGGGCTGATGGGGATGGGGGCTGATGGGGGTGGGGGCTGATGGGGATGGGGGCTGGTGGGGGTGGGGGCTCAGTATCCATGGGTGCTGATGGGGGTGGGTGCTCAGTATCTATGGGTGCTGATGGGGATGGGTGCTGATGGGGATGGGGGCTGATGGGGATGGGTGCTGATGGGGATGGGGGCTGATGGGGGTGGGGGCTGATGGGGGGGGGGCTGATGGGGGTGGGTGCTGATGGGGGATGGGGGCTCAGTATCCATGGGTGCTGATGGGGGTGGGGGCTGATGGGGGTGGGGGCTGATGGGGGTGGGGGCTCAGTATCCATGGGTGCTGATGGAGGTGGGGGCTGATGGGGGTGGGGGCTCAGTATCCATGGGTGCTGATGGAGGTGGGGGCTGATGGGGGTGGGGGCTCAGTATCCATGGGTGCTGATGGGGGTGGGGGCTGATGGGGATGGGTGCTCAGTATCCATGGGTGCTGATGGGGGTGGGTGCTGATGGGGGATGGGGGCTCAGTATCCATGGGTGCTGATGGGGGTGGGGGCTGATGGGGGTGGGGGCTCAGTATCCATGGGTGCTGATGGGGATGGGTGCTGATGGGGGATGGGTGCTGATGGGGGATGTGTACCAATGGGGGCTGGGTGCTGATGGGGGCTGGGTGCTCAGTTCCCATAGATGCTGATGGGGGCTGGGTACTGATGGGGGATGGGTACCAGTGGGGGCTGGGTACCGATGGGGGCTGGGTGCTGATGGGGGCTGGGTACCGATGGGGGATGTGTGCCGATGCGGGATGGGTGCTGATGGGAGCTGGGTACCAATGGGGGCTGGGTGCTGATGGGGGCTGGGTGCTCAGTACCCATAGATGCTGATGGGGGATGGGTACCAATGGGGGCTGGGTGCTGATGGGGGATGGGTGCTCAGTATCCATGGGTGCCTATGGGGGATGTGTACCGATGGGGGCTGGGTGCTGATGGGAGCTGGGTGCTCAGTACCCATAGATGCTCATGGGGGATGGGTACCAATGGGGGATGGGTGCTCAGTATCCATGGGTACCGATGGGAGCTGGGTACCGATGGGGGCTGGGTACCAATGGGGGCTGGGTACCAATGGGGGCTGGGTGCTGATGGGGGATGGGTGCTCATTTCCCATAGATGCTGATGGGGGATGGGTACCGATGGGGGCTGGGTGCCAATGGGGGATGGGTGCTCAGTTCCCATAGATGATGGTGGGGGCTGGGTACCAATGGGGGCTGGGTGCTGATGGGGGATGGGTGCTATGTGGGATGGGTCCTGATGTGGGATGGGTACCGATGTATGGGTAGCAATGGGTGCTGGGTACCAATGGGTGCTGATGGGGGGCTGTACCAATGGGTGCTGATGGGGGCTGGGTACCAATGGGGGATGGGTGCTCAGTATCCATGGGTACCGATGTGGGATGGGTAGCAATGGGAGCTGGGTACCAATGGGTGCTGATGGGGGCTGGGTACCAATGGGTGCTGATGGGTGCTGGGTACCAATGGGGGCTGGGTACCGATGAGGGATGGGTGCTGATGTGGGATGGGTACCGATGTGGGATGGGTACCGATGTGGGATGGGTACCGATGTGGGATGGGTAGCAATGGGAGCTGGGTACCAATGGGTGCTGATGGGGGATGGGTGCTCAGTATTCATGGGTACCGATGAGGGATGGGTACCGATGAGGGATGGGTGCTGATGTGGGATGGGTACCGATGTGGGATGGGTAGCAATGGGAGCTGGGTACCAATGGGTGCTGATGGGGGCTGGGTACCAATGGGTGCTGATGGGTGCTGGGTACCAATGGGGGCTGGGTGCTGATGTGGGATGACGGATGGGTACCGATGAGGGATGGGTGCTGATGTGGGATGGGTGCTGATGTTGCATGGGTGCTGATGTGGGATGGGTAGCAATGGGAGCTGGGTACCAATGGGTGCTGATGGGGGCTGGGTACCAATGGGTGCTGATGGGTGCTGGGTACCAATGGGGGCTGGGTGCTGATGTGGGATGGGTACTGATGTGGGATGGGTGCTGATGTGGGATGGGTACCGATGTGGGATGGGTAGCAATGGGTGCTGGGTACCAATGGGTGCTGATGGGGGCTGGGTGCTCAGTATTCATGGGTACCGATGAGGGATGGGTACCAATGGGGGCTGGGTGCTGATGTGGGATGGGTACCGATGTGGGATGGGTGCTGGGTACCAATGGGTGCTGGGTACCAATGGGTGCTGATGGGTGCTGGGTACCAATGGGTGCTGATGGGTGCTGGGTGCCGATGAGGGATGGGTGCTGATGTGGGATGGGTACCGATGTGGGATGGGTAGCAATGGGTGCTGGGTACCAATGGGTGCTGATGGGGGCTGGGTACCAATGGGTGCTGATGGGGGCTGGGTACCAATGGGTGCTGATGGGTGCTGGGTGCCGATGGGTGCTGATGGGGGATGGGTACCAATGGGTGCTGATGGGGGCTGGGTACCAATGGGTGCTGATGGGTGCTGGGTACCAATGGGTGCTGATGGGGCTGGGTACCGATGAGGGATGGGTGCTGATGTGGGATGGGTACCGATGTGGGATGGGTAGCAATGGGTGCTGGGTACCAATGGGTGCTGATGGGGGCTGGGTACCAATGGGTGCTGATGGGGGCTGGGTACCGATGAGGGATGGGTGCTGATGTGGGATGGGTACCGATGTGGGATGGGTACCGATGTGGGATGGGTGCTGATGTGGGATGGGTACCGATGTGGGATGGGTAGCAATGGGTGCTGGGTACCAATGGGTGCTGATGGGGGATGGGTACCAATGGGTGCTGATGGGGGCTGGGTACCAATGGGTGCTGATGGGTGCTGGGTACCAATGGGGGCTGGGTACCGATGAGGGATGGGTGCTGATGGGTGCTGGGTACCAATGGGGGCTGGGTACCGATGAGGGATGGGTGCTGATGGGTGCTGGGTACCAATGGGGGCTGGGTACCGATGAGGGATGGGTGCTGGATGCTGATGGGTGCTGGGTACCAATGGGTGCTGATGGGTGCTGGGTACCAATGGGTGCTGATGGGGGCTGGGTACCAATGGGTGCTGATGGGGGATGGGTACCCATGGGTGCTGGGTGCCGATGGGTGCTGTGTGTCCCCTCCCCTCCCCCCGCAGCCGATGCCCTGCACCTGGTGCCGGTGGAGCTGGGCTCCCCCGTGGTTCACTGCTCCATCGCCGACCCCTTCGTGGCGCTGCTCAGCGCCCACGGGGCCCTCTCGGCCTTCGCGCTCCAGGGGGACCCCTATGGGGGGCGCGCCCCACGGCTCAGCCCCCTGCGAGGGCCCCTGCACCACGTGAGCCTATGGGGGTGGAGACTATGGGGGGGGAGCCAATGGGGGTGGAGACTGTGGGGGGGGTGGAGCCAATGGGGGGTGTGTGGGGGTGGAGCCTATGGGGGTGGAGCCTATGGGGGGTTGGGGGGTGGAGCCTATGGGGGTGGAGCCTATGGGGGGTTGGGGGGTGGAGCCTATGGGAGTGGAGACTGTGGGGGTGGAGCCAATGGGGGATGTGGGGGGTGGAGCCTGGGGGGTGAAGCCTGTGGGGGTGGGGGGGAGCCAATGGGGGATGTGGGGGGTGGAGTCTATGGGGGTGGAGCCTGTGGGGGTGGGGGGGAGCCAATGGGGGATGTGGGAGTGGAGCCTGTGGGGGTGGAGACTGTGGGGGTGGAGCCTATGGGGGGTGGGGGGGTGGAGCCTATGGGGGGTGGGGGGGTGGAGTTTATGGGGGGGGTGGAGACGGGGAGTGGAAGCAGCCAATGGGGGGTGTGTGGGGGTGGAGCCTATGGGGGATGGGGGGGTGGAGCCTATGGGCTTGGGGGGGAGCCAATGGGGGATGTGTGGAGGTGGAGCCTATGGTGGGAGCCAATGGGTGCTGTGGGGGTGGAGCCTCTGGGGGGTGGAGCCAATGGGGGCGGTGGGGGAGGGCGGAGCTTATGGGGGTGTGGGGAGGGTGGAGCCTAT
>NW_026916330.1:0-18226 GCF_034315485.1 Pezoporus occidentalis
CAGGAAAAGCAATTGAATGGAATCAGTTCAGAGCCTGCTCTCTGCTGCGCAGCAACACTGTCAGCACAGAATGAACAGTGGCATCTGCTCCCACAGCAGAAGAACCAGCAGGGAAAGCTAGTGCTGGGCCTCTTCAGCACACAGGCTGCTTTGCAACGGTGTCACCATCATTGCAGTCTCTCCTCGGTTTCATACCTAAAACTCCATTTGAATCCAAATTCTCAGCTGGTCGCTTTCAGTTGCCCAGCAGCACAGTGAGTACAGCACGAACGTTTGGCTTCTGCTCCCACAACAGAAGTGTCAGGATTGAAAGCTTGTGCTGGACCTGTTCAGCACACAATCACCTTTACATTGGTGCATCCATCGTTGCTTTCACTGCTCCCTTTCATACAGGAAAAGCATTTGAATGGAATCAGTTCAGAGCCTGCTCTCTGCTGGCAGCAACACAGTCAGCACAGACAGAAAGAACAGTGGCATCTGCTCCCACAGCAGAAGAACCAGCAGGGAAAGCTAGTGCTGGGCCTCTTCAGCACACAGGCTGCTTTGCAACGGTGTCACCATCATTGCAGTCTCTCCTCGGTTTCATACCTAAAACTCCATTTGAATCCAAATTCTCAGCTGGTCGCTTTCAGTTGCCCAGCAGCACAGTGAGTACAGCACGAACGTTTGGCTTCTGCTCCCACAGCAGAAGAGCCAGGATTGAAAGCTTGTGCTGGACCTGTTCAGCACACAATCACCTTTACATTGGTGCATCCATCGTTGCTTTCACTGCTCCCTTTCATACAGGAAAAGCATTTGAATGGAATCAGTTCAGAGCCTGCTCTCTGCTGCGCAGCAACACTGTCAGCACAGAATGAACAGTGGCATCTGCTCCCACAGCAGAAGAACCAGCAGGGAAAGCTAGTGCTGGGCCTCTTCAGCACACAGGCTGCTTTGCAACGGTGTCACCATCATTGCAGTCTCTCCTCGGTTTCATACCTAAAACTCCATTTGAATCCAAATTCTCAGCTGGTCGCTTTCAGTTGCCCAGCAGCACAGTGAGTACAGCACGAACGTTTGGCTTCTGCTCCCACAGCAGAAGAGCCAGGATTGAAAGCTTGTGCTGGACCTGTTCAGCACACAATCACCTTTACATTGGTGCATCCATCGTTGCTTTCACTGCTCCCTTTCATACAGGAAAAGCATTTGAATGGAATCAGTTCAGAGCCTGCTCTCTGCTGGCAGCAACACAGTCAGCACAGAAAGAACAGTGGCATCTGCTCCCACAGCAGAAGAACCAGCAGGGAAAGCTAGTGCTGGGCCTCTTCAGCACACAGGCTGCTTTGCAACGGTGTCACCATCATTGCAGTCTCTCCTCGGTTTCATACCTAAAACTCCATTTGAATCCAAATTCTCAGCTGGTCTCTCTCAGCTGCAGGCAGCACAGTGAGTACAGCACGAACGTTTGGCTTCTGCACAGCAGAAGAGCCAGGATTGAAAGCTTGTGCTGGACCTGTTCAGCACACAATCACCTTTACATTGGTGCATCCATCGTTGCTTTCACTGCTCCCTTTCATACAGGAAAAGCAATTGAATGGAATCAGTTCAGAGCCTGCTCTCTGCTGCGCAGCAACACTGTCAGCACAGAATGAACAGTGGCATCTGCTCCCACAGCAGAAGAACCAGCAGGGAAAGCTAGTGCTGGGCCTCTTCAGCACACAGGCTGCTTTGCAACGGTGTCACCATCATTGCAGTCTCTCCTCGGTTTCATACCTAAAACTCCATTTGAATCCAAATTCTCAGCTGGTCGCTTTCAGTTGCCCAGCAGCACAGTGAGTACAGCACGAACGTTTGGCTTCTGCTCCCACAACAGAAGTGTCAGGATTGAAAGCTTGTGCTGGACCTGTTCAGCACACAATCACCTTTACATTGGTGCATCCATCGTTGCTTTCACTGCTCCCTTTCATACAGGAAAAGCATTTGAATGGAATCAGTTCAGAGCCTGCTCTCTGCTGGCAGCAACACAGTCAGCACAGAAAGAACAGTGGCATCTGCTCCCACAGCAGAAGAACCAGCAGGGAAAGCTAGTGCTGGGCCTCTTCAGCACACAGGCTGCTTTGCAACGGTGTCACCATCATTGCAGTCTCTCCTCGGTTTCATACCTAAAACTCCATTTGAATCCAAATTCTCAGCTGGTCGCTTTCAGTTGCCCAGCAGCACAGTGAGTACAGCACGAACGTTTGGCTTCTGCTCCCACAGCAGAAGAGCCAGGATTGAAAGCTTGTGCTGGACCTGTTCAGCACACAATCACCTTTACATTGGTGCATCCATCGTTGCTTTCACTGCTCCCTTTCATACAGGAAAAGCATTTGAATGGAATCAGTTCAGAGCCTGCTCTCTGCTGCGCAGCAACACTGTCAGCACAGAATGAACAGTGGCATCTGCTCCCACAGCAGAAGAACCAGCAGGGAAAGCTAGTGCTGGGCCTCTTCAGCACACAGGCTGCTTTGCAACGGTGTCACCATCATTGCAGTCTCTCCTCGGTTTCATACCTAAAACTCCATTTGAATCCAAATTCTCAGCTGGTCGCTTTCAGTTGCCCAGCAGCACAGTGAGTACAGCACGAACGTTTGGCTTCTGCTCCCACAGCAGAAGAGCCAGGATTGAAAGCTTGTGCTGGACCTGTTCAGCACACAATCACCTTTACATTGGTGCATCCATCGTTGCTTTCACTGCTCCCTTTCATACAGGAAAAGCATTTGAATGGAATCAGTTCAGAGCCTGCTCTCTGCTGGCAGCAACACAGTCAGCACAGAAAGAACAGTGGCATCTGCTCCCACAGCAGAAGAACCAGCAGGGAAAGCTAGTGCTGGGCCTCTTCAGCACACAGGCTGCTTTGCAACGGTGTCACCATCATTGCAGTCTCTCCTCGGTTTCATACCTAAAACTCCATTTGAATCCAAATTCTCAGCTGGTCGCTTTCAGCTGCCCAGCAGCACAGTGAGTACAGCACGAATGTTTGGCTTCTGCTCCCACAGCAGATGAGCCAGGAGGGAAAGCTTGTGCTGGACCTGTTCAGCACACAATCACCTTTACATTGGTGCATCCATCGTTGCTTTCACTGCTCCCTTTCATACAGGAAAAGCATTTGAATGGAATCAGTTCAGAGCCTGCTCTCTGCTGCGCAGCAACACTGTCAGCACAGAATGAACAGTGGCATCTGCTCCCACAGCAGAAGAACCAGCAGGGAAAGCTAGTGCTGGGCCTCTTCAGCACACAGGCTGCTTTGCAACGGTGTCACCATCATTGCAGTCTCTCCTCGGTTTCATACCTAAAACTCCATTTGAATCCAAATTCTCAGCTGGTCGCTTTCAGTTGCCCAGCAGCACAGTGAGTACAGCACGAACGTTTGGCTTCTGCTCCCACAGCAGAAGAGCCAGGATTGAAAGCTTGTGCTGGACCTGTTCAGCACACAATCACCTTTACATTGGTGCATCCATCGTTGCTTTCACTGCTCCCTTTCATACAGGAAAAGCATTTGAATGGAATCAGTTCAGAGCCTGCTCTCTGCTGGCAGCAACACAGTCAGCACAGAAAGAACAGTGGCATCTGCTCCCACAGCAGAAGAACCAGCAGGGAAAGCTAGTGCTGGGCCTCTTCAGCACACAGGCTGCTTTGCAACGGTGTCACCATCATTGCAGTCTCTCCTCGGTTTCATACCTAAAACTCCATTTGAATCCAAATTCTCAGCTGGTCTCTCTCAGCTGCAAGCAGCACAGTGAGTACAGCACGAACGTTTGGCTTCTGCTCCCACAGCAGAAGAGCCAGGATTGAAAGCTTGTGCTGGACCTGTTCAGCACACAATCACCTTTACATTGGTGCATCCATCGTTGCTTTCACTGCTCCCTTTCATACAGGAAAAGCAATTGAATGGAATCAGTTCAGAGCCTGCTCTCTGCTGCGCAGCAACACTGTCAGCACAGAATGAACAGTGGCATCTGCTCCCACAGCAGAAGAACCAGCAGGGAAAGCTAGTGCTGGGCCTCTTCAGCACACAGGCTGCTTTGCAACGGTGTCACCATCATTGCAGTCTCTCCTCGGTTTCATACCTAAAACTCCATTTGAATCCAAATTCTCAGCTGGTCGCTTTCAGTTGCCCAGCAGCACAGTGAGTACAGCACGAACGTTTGGCTTCTGCTCCCACAGCAGAAGAGCCAGGATTGAAAGCTTGTGCTGGACCTGTTCAGCACACAATCACCTTTACATTGGTGCATCCATCGTTGCTTTCACTGCTCCCTTTCATACAGGAAAAGCATTTGAATGGAATCAGTTCAGAGCCTGCTCTCTGCTGCGCAGCAACACTGTCAGCACAGAATGAACAGTGGCATCTGCTCCCACAGCAGAAGAACCAGCAGGGAAAGCTAGTGCTGGGCCTCTTCAGCACACAGGCTGCTTTGCAACGGTGTCACCATCATTGCAGTCTCTCCTCGGTTTCATACCTAAAACTCCATTTGAATCCAAATTCTCAGCTGGTCGCTTTCAGTTGCCCAGCAGCACAGTGAGTACAGCACGAACGTTTGGCTTCTGCTCCCACAGCAGAAGAGCCAGGATTGAAAGCTTGTGCTGGACCTGTTCAGCACACAATCACCTTTACATTGGTGCATCCATCGTTGCTTTCACTGCTCCCTTTCATACAGGAAAAGCATTTGAATGGAATCAGTTCAGAGCCTGCTCTCTGCTGGCAGCAACACAGTCAGCACAGAAAGAACAGTGGCATCTGCTCCCACAGCAGAAGAACCAGCAGGGAAAGCTAGTGCTGGGCCTCTTCAGCACACAGGCTGCTTTGCAACGGTGTCACCATCATTGCAGTCTCTCCTCGGTTTCATACCTAAAACTCCATTTGAATCCAAATTCTCAGCTGGTCTCTCTCAGCTGCAGGCAGCACAGTGAGTACAGCACGAACGTTTGGCGTCTGCTCCCACAGCAGAAGAGCCAGGATTGAAAGCTTGTGCTGGACCTGTTCAGCACACAATCACCTTTACATTGGTGCATCCATCGTTGCTTTCACTGCTCCCTTTCATACAGGAAAAGCAATTGAATGGAATCAGTTCAGAGCCTGCTCTCTGCTGCGCAGCAACACTGTCAGCACAGAATGAACAGTGGCATCTGCTCCCACAGCAGAAGAACCAGCAGGGAAAGCTAGTGCTGGGCCTCTTCAGCACACAGGCTGCTTTGCAACGGTGTCACCATCATTGCAGTCTCTCCTCGGTTTCATACCTAAAACTCCATTTGAATCCAAATTCTCAGCTGGTCGCTTTCAGTTGCCCAGCAGCACAGTGAGTACAGCACGAACGTTTGGCTTCTGCTCCCACAGCAGAAGAGCCAGGATTGAAAGCTTGTGCTGGACCTGTTCAGCACACAATCACCTTTACATTGGTGCATCCATCGTTGCTTTCACTGCTCCCTTTCATACAGGAAAAGCATTTGAATGGAATCAGTTCAGAGCCTGCTCTCTGCTGCGCAGCAACACAGTCAGCACAGAATGAACAGTGGCATCTGCTCCCACAGCAGAAGAACCAGCAGGGAAAGCTAGTGCTGGGCCTCTTCAGCACACAGGCTGCTTTGCAACGGTGTCACCATCATTGCAGTCTCTCCTCGGTTTCATACCTAAAACTCCATTTGAATCCAAATTCTCAGCTGGTCGCTTTCAGTTGCCCAGCAGCACAGTGAGTACAGCACGAACGTTTGGCTTCTGCTCCCACAGCAGAAGAGCCAGGATTGAAAGCTTGTGCTGGACCTGTTCAGCACACAATCACCTTTACATTGGTGCATCCATCGTTGCTTTCACTGCTCCCTTTCATACAGGAAAAGCATTTGAATGGAATCAGTTCAGAGCCTGCTCTCTGCTGCGCAGCAACACTGTCAGCACAGAATGAACAGTGGCATCTGCTCCCACAGCAGAAGAACCAGCAGGGAAAGCTAGTGCTGGGCCTCTTCAGCACACAGGCTGCTTTGCAACGGTGTCACCATCATTGCAGTCTCTCCTCGGTTTCATACCTAAAACTCCATTTGAATCCAAATTCTCAGCTGGTCGCTTTCAGTTGCCCAGCAGCACAGTGAGTACAGCACGAACGTTTGGCTTCTGCTCCCACAGCAGAAGAGCCAGGATTGAAAGCTTGTGCTGGACCTGTTCAGCACACAATCACCTTTACATTGGTGCATCCATCGTTGCTTTCACTGCTCCCTTTCATACAGGAAAAGCATTTGAATGGAATCAGTTCAGAGCCTGCTCTCTCTGCTGGCAGCAACACAGTCAGCACAGAAAGAACAGTGGCATCTGCTCCCACAGCAGAAGAACCAGCAGGGAAAGCTAGTGCTGGGCCTCTTCAGCACACAGGCTGCTTTGCAACGGTGTCACCATCATTGCAGTCTCTCCTCGGTTTCATACCTAAAACTCCATTTGAATCCAAATTCTCAGCTGGTCTCTCTCAGCTGCAGGCAGCACAGTGAGTACAGCACGAACGTTTGGCTTCTGCTCCCACAGCAGAAGAGCCAGGATTGAAAGCTTGTGCTGGACCTGTTCAGCACACAATCACCTTTACATTGGTGCATCCATCGTTGCTTTCACTGCTCCCTTTCATACAGGAAAAGCAATTGAATGGAATCAGTTCAGAGCCTGCTCTCTGCTGCGCAGCAACACTGTCAGCACAGAATGAACAGTGGCATCTGCTCCCACAGCAGAAGAACCAGCAGGGAAAGCTAGTGCTGGGCCTCTTCAGCACACAGGCTGCTTTGCAACGGTGTCACCATCATTGCAGTCTCTCCTCGGTTTCATACCTAAAACTCCATTTGAATCCAAATTCTCAGCTGGTCGCTTTCAGTTGCCCAGCAGCACAGTGAGTACAGCACGAACGTTTGGCTTCTGCTCCCACAGCAGAAGAGCCAGGATTGAAAGCTTGTGCTGGACCTGTTCAGAACACAATCACCTTTACATTGGTGCATCCATCGTTGCTTTCACTGCTCCCTTTCATACAGGAAAAGCATTTGAATGGAATCAGTTCAGAGCCTGCTCTCTGCTGCGCAGCAACACAGTCAGCACAGAATGAACAGTGGCATCTGCTCCCACAGCAGAAGAACCAGCAGGGAAAGCTAGTGCTGGGCCTCTTCAGCACACAGGCTGCTTTGCAACGGTGTCACCATCATTGCAGTCTCTCCTCGGTTTCATACCTAAAACTCCATTTGAATCCAAATTCTCAGCTGGTCGCTTTCAGTTGCCCAGCAGCACAGTGAGTACAGCACGAACGTTTGGCTTCTGCTCCCACAGCAGAAGAGCCAGGATTGAAAGCTTGTGCTGGACCTGTTCAGCACACAATCACCTTTACATTGGTGCATCCATCGTTGCTTTCACTGCTCCCTTTCATACAGGAAAAGCATTTGAATGGAATCAGTTCAGAGCCTGCTCTCTGCTGCCAGCAACACAGTCAGCACAGAATGAACAGTGGCATCTGCTCCCACAGCAGAAGAACCAGCAGGGAAAGCTAGTGCTGGGCCTCTTCAGCACACAGGCTGCTTTGCAACGGTGTCACCATCATTGCAGTCTCTCCTCGGTTTCATACCTAAAACTCCATTTGAATCCAAATTCTCAGCTGGTCGCTTTCAGTTGCCCAGCAGCACAGTGAGTACAGCACGAACGTTTGGCTTCTGCTCCCACAGCAGAAGAGCCAGGATTGAAAGCTTGTGCTGGACCTGTTCAGCACACAATCACCTTTACATTGGTGCATCCATCGTTGCTTTCACTGCTCCCTTTCATACAGGAAAAGCATTTGAATGGAATCAGTTCAGAGCCTGCTCTCTGCTGGCAGCAACACAGTCAGCACAGAAAGAACAGTGGCATCTGCTCCCACAGCAGAAGAACCAGCAGGGAAAGCTAGTGCTGGGCCTCTTCAGCACACAGGCTGCTTTGCAAAGGTGGCACCATCATTGCAGTCTCTCCTCGGTTTCATACCTAAAACTCCATTTGAATCCAAATTCTCAGCTGGTCGCTTTCAGTTGCCCAGCAGCACAGTGAGTACAGCACGAACGTTTGGCTTCTGCTCCCACAGCAGAAGAGCCAGGATTGAAAGCTTGTGCTGGACCTGTTCAGCACACAATCACCTTTACATTGGTGCATCCATCGTTGCTTTCACTGCTCCCTTTCATACAGGAAAAGCATTTGAATGGAATCAGTTCAGAGCCTGCTCTCTGCTGCGCAGCAACACTGTCAGCACAGAATGAACAGTGGCATCTGCTCCCACAGCAGAAGAACCAGCAGGGAAAGCTAGTGCTGGGCCTCTTCAGCACACAGGCTGCTTTGCAACGGTGTCACCATCATTGCAGTCTCTCCTCGGTTTCATACCTAAAACTCCATTTGAATCCAAATTCTCAGCTGGTCGCTTTCAGTTGCCCAGCAGCACAGTGAGTACAGCACGAACGCTTGGCTTCTGCTCCCACAGCAGAAGAGCCAGGATTGAAAGCTTGTGCTGGACCTGTTCAGCACACAATCACCTTTACATTGGTGCATCCATCGTTGCTTTCACTGCTCCCTTTCATACAGGAAAAGCATTTGAATGGAATCAGTTCAGAGCCTGCTCTCTGCTGGCAGCAACACAGTCAGCACAGAAAGAACAGTGGCATCTGCTCCCACAGCAGAAGAACCAGCAGGGAAAGCTAGTGCTGGGCCTCTTCAGCACACAGGCTGCTTTGCAACGGTGTCACCATCATTGCAGTCTCTCCTCGGTTTCATACCTAAAACTCCATTTGAATCCAAATTCTCAGCTGGTCTCTCTCAGCTGCAGGCAGCACAGTGAGTACAGCACGAACGTTTGGCTTCTGCTCCCACAGCAGAAGAGCCAGGATTGAAAGCTTGTGCTGGACCTGTTCAGCACACAATCACCTTTACATTGGTGCATCCATCGTTGCTTTCACTGCTCCCTTTCATACAGGAAAAGAAATTGAATGGAATCAGTTCAGAGCCTGCTCTCTGCTGCGCAGCAACACTGTCAGCACAGAATGAACAGTGGCATCTGCTCCCACAGCAGAAGAACCAGCAGGGAAAGCTAGTGCTGGGCCTCTTCAGCACACAGGCTGCTTTGCAACGGTGTCACCATCATTGCAGTCTCTCCTCGGTTTCATACCTAAAACTCCATTTGAATCCAAATTCTCAGCTGGTCGCTCTCAGTTGCCCAGCAGCACAGTGAGTACAGCACGAACGTTTGGCTTCTGCTCCCACAGCAGAAGAGCCAGGATTGAAAGCTTGTGCTGGACCTGTTCAGCACACAATCACCTTTACATTGGTGCATCCATCGTTGCTTTCACTGCTCCCTTTCATACAGGAAAAGCAATTGAATGGAATCAGTTCAGAGCCTGCTCTCTGCTGCGCAGCAACACTGTCAGCACAGAATGAACAGTGGCATCTGCTCCCACAGCAGAAGAACCAGCAGGGAAAGCTAGTGCTGGGCCTCTTCAGCACACAGGCTGCTTTGCAACGGTGTCACCATCATTGCAGTCTCTCCTCGGTTTCATACCTAAAACTCCATTTGAATCCAAATTCTCAGCTGGTCGCTTTCAGTTGCCCAGCAGCACAGTGAGTACAGCACGAACGTTTGGCTTCTGCTCCCACAGCAGAAGAGCCAGGATTGAAAGCTTGTGCTGGACCTGTTCAGCACACAATCACCTTTACATTGGTGCATCCATCGTTGCTTTCACTGCTCCCTTTCATACAGGAAAAGCATTTGAATGGAATCAGTTCAGAGCCTGCTCTCTGCTGCGCAGCAACACTGTCAGCACAGAATGAACAGTGGCATCTGCTCCCACAGCAGAAGAACCAGCAGGGAAAGCTAGTGCTGGGCCTCTTCAGCACACAGGCTGCTTTGCAACGGTGTCACCATCATTGCAGTCTCTCCTCGGTTTCATACCTAAAACTCCATTGGAATCTGCTCCCACAGCAGAAGAACCAGCAGGGAAAGCTAGTGCTGGGCCTCTTCAGCACACAGGCTGCTTTGCAACGGTGTCACCATCATTGCAGTCTCTCCTCGGTTTCATACCTAAAACTCCATTTGAATCCAAATTCTCAGCTGGTCGCTTTCAGTTGCCCAGCAGCACAGTGAGTACAGCACGAACGTTTGGCTTCTGCTCCCACAGCAGAAGAGCCAGGATTGAAAGCTTGTGCTGGACCTGTTCAGCACACAATCACCTTTACATTGGTGCATCCATCGTTGCTTTCACTGCTCCCTTTCATACAGGAAAAGCATTTGAATGGAATCAGTTCAGAGCCTGCTCTCTGCTGCGCAGCAACACTGTCAGCACAGAATGAACAGTGGCATCTGCTCCCACAGCAGAAGAACCAGCAGGGAAAGCTAGTGCTGGGCCTCTTCAGCACACAGGCTGCTTTGCAACGGTGTCACCATCATTGCAGTCTCTCCTCGGTTTCATACCTAAAACTCCATTTGAATCCAAATTCTCAGCTGGTCGCTTTCAGTTGCCCAGCAGCACAGTGAGTACAGCACGAACGTTTGGCTTCTGCTCCCACAGCAGAAGAGCCAGGATTGAAAGCTTGTGTGGACCTGTTCAGCACACAATCACCTTTACATTGGTGCATCCATCGTTGCTTTCACTGCTCCCTTTCATACAGGAAAAGCATTTGAATGGAATCAGTTCAGAGCCTGCTCTCTGCTGGCAGCAACACAGTCAGCACAGAAAGAACAGTGGCATCTGCTCCCACAGCAGAAGAACCAGCAGGGAAAGCTAGTGCTGGGCCTCTTCAGCACACAGGCTGCTTTGCAACGGTGTCACCATCATTGCAGTCTCTCCTCGGTTTCATACCTAAAACTCCATTTGAATCCAAATTCTCAGCTGGTCGCTTTCAGCTGCCCAGCAGCACAGTGAGTACAGCACGAACGTTTGGCTTCTGCTCCCACAGCAGAAGAGCCAGGAGGGAAAGCTTGTGCTGGACCTGTTCAGCACACAATCACCTTTACATTGGTGCATCCATCGTTGCTTTCACTGCTCCCTTTCATACAGGAAAAGCATTTGAATGGAATCAGTTCAGAGCCTGCTCTCTGCTGCGCAGCAACACTGTCAGCACAGAATGAACAGTGGCATCTGCTCCCACAGCAGAAGAACCAGCAGGGAAAGCTAGTGCTGGGCCTCTTCAGCACACAGGCTGCTTTGCAACGGTGTCACCATCATTGCAGTCTCTCCTCGGTTTCATACCTAAAACTCCATTTGAATCCAAATTCTCAGCTGGTCGCTTTCAGTTGCCCAGCAGCACAGTGAGTACAGCACGAACGTTTGGCTTCTGCTCCCACAGCAGAAGAGCCAGGATTGAAAGCTTGTGCTGGACCTGTTCAGCACACAATCACCTTTACATTGGTGCATCCATCGTTGCTTTCACTGCTCCCTTTCATACAGGAAAAGCATTTGAATGGAATCAGTTCAGAGCCTGCTCTCTGCTGGCAGCAACACAGTCAGCACAGAAAGAACAGTGGCATCTGCTCCCACAGCAGAAGAACCAGCAGGGAAAGCTAGTGCTGGGCCTCTTCAGCACACAGGCTGTTTTGCAACGGTGTCACCATCATTGCAGTCTCTCCTCGGTTTCATACCTAAAACTCCATTTGAATCCAAATTCTCAGCTGGTCTCTCTCAGCTGCAGGCAGCACAGTGAGTACAGCACGAACGTTTGGCTTCTGCTCCCACAGCAGAAGAGCCAGGATTGAAAGCTTGTGCTGGACCTGTTCAGCACACAATCACCTTTACATTGGTGCATCCATCGTTGCTTTCACTGCTCCCTTTCATACAGGAAAAGCAATTGAATGGAATCAGTTCAGAGCCTGCTCTCTGCTGCGCAGCAACACTGTCAGCACAGAATGAACAGTGGCATCTGCTCCCACAGCAGAAGAACCAGCAGGGAAAGCTAGTGCTGGGCCTCTTCAGCACACAGGCTGCTTTGCAACGGTGTCACCATCATTGCAGTCTCTCCTCGGTTTCATACCTAAAACTCCATTTGAATCCAAATTCTCAGCTGGTCGCTTTCAGTTGCCCAGCAGCACAGTGAGTACACCAACGTTTGGGTTCTGCTCCCACAGCAGAAGAGCCAGGATTGAAAGCTTGTGCTGGACCTGTTCAGCACACAATCACCTTTACATTGGTGCATCCATCGTTGCTTTCACTGCTCCCTTTCATACAGGAAAAGCATTTGAATGGAATCAGTTCAGAGCCTGCTCTCTGCTGCGCAGCAACACTGTCAGCACAGAATGAACAGTGGCATCTGCTCCCACAGCAGAAGAACCAGCAGGGAAAGCTAGTGCTGGGCCTCTTCAGCACACAGGCTGCTTTGCAACGGTGTCACCATCATTGCAGTCTCTCCTCGGTTTCATACCTAAAACTCCATTTGAATCCAAATTCTCAGCTGGTCGCTTTCAGTTGCCCAGCAGCACAGTGAGTACAGCACGAACGTTTGGCTTCTGCTCCCACAGCAGAAGAGCCAGGATTGAAAGCTTGTGCTGGACCTGTTCAGCACACAATCACCTTTACATTGGTGCATCCATCGTTGCTTTCACTGCTCCCTTTCATACAGGAAAAGCATTTGAATGGAATCAGTTCAGAGCCTGCTCTCTGCTGGCAGCAACACAGTCAGCACAGAAAGAACAGTGGCATCTGCTCCCACAGCAGAAGAACCAGCAGGGAAAGCTAGTGCTGGGCCTCTTCAGCACACAGGCTGCTTTGCAACGGTGTCACCATCATTGCAGTCTCTCCTCGGTTTCATACCTAAAACTCCATTTGAATCCAAATTCTCAGCTGGTCTCTCTCAGCTGCAGGCAGCACAGTGAGTACAGCACGAACGTTTGGCTTCTGCTCCCACAGCAGAAGAGCCAGGATTGAAAGCTTGTGCTGGACCTGTTCAGCACACAATCACCTTTACATTGGTGCATCCATCGTTGCTTTCACTGCTCCCTTTCATACAGGAAAAGCAATTGAATGGAATCAGGAAGAACCAGCAGGGAAAGCTAGTGCTGGGCCTCTTCAGCACACAGGCTGCTTTGCAACGGTGTCACCATCATTGCAGTCTCTCCTCGGTTTCATACCTAAAACTCCATTTGAATCCAAATTCTCAGCTGGTCGCTCTCTCAGTTGCCCAGCAGCACAGTGTGTACAGCACGAACGAATCCAAATTCTCAGCTGGTCTCTCAGCTGCCCAGCAGCACAGTGAGTACAGCACGAACGTTTGGCTTCTGCTCCCACAGCAGAAGAGCCAGGATTGAAAGCTTGTGCTGGACCTGTTCAGCACACAATCACCTTTACATTGGTGCATCCATCGTTGCTTTCACTGCTCCCTTTCATACAGGAAAAGCATTTGAATGGAATCAGTTCAGAGCCTGCTCTCTGCTGCGCAGCAACACAGTCAGCACAGAATGAACAGTGGCATCTGCTCCCACAGCAGAAGAACCAGCAGGGAAAGCTAGTGCTGGGCCTCTTCAGCACACAGGCTGCTTTGCAACGGTGTCACCATCATTGCAGTCTCTCCTCGGTTTCATACCTAAAACTCCATTTGAATCCAAATTCTCAGCTGGTCGCTTTCAGTTGCCCAGCAGCACAGTGAGTACAGCACGAACGTTTGGCTTCTGCTCCCACAGCAGAAGAGCCAGGATTGAAAGCTTGTGCTGGACCTGTTCAGCACACAATCACCTTTACATTGGTGCATCCATCGTTGCTTTCACTGCTCCCTTTCATACAGGAAAAGCATTTGAATGGAATCAGTTCAGAGCCTGCTCTCTGCTGGCAGCAACACAGTCAGCACAGAAAGAACAGTGGCATCTGCTCCCACAGCAGAAGAACCAGCAGGGAAAGCTAGTGCTGGGCCTCTTCAGCACACAGGCTGCTTTGCAACGGTGTCACCATCATTGCAGTCTCTCCTCGGTTTCATACCTAAAACTCCATTTGAATCCAAATTCTCAGCTGGTCGCTTTCAGTTGCCCAGCAGCACAGTGAGTACAGCACGAACGTTTGGCTTCTGCTCCCACAGCAGAAGAGCCAGGATTGAAAGCTTGTGCTGGACCTGTTCAGCACACAATCACCTTTACATTGGTGCATCCATCGTTGCTTTCACTGCTCCCTTTCATACAGGAAAAGCATTTGAATGGAATCAGTTCAGAGCCTGCTCTCTGCTGCGCAGCAACACAGTCAGCACAGAATGAACAGTGGCATCTGCTCCCACAGCAGAAGAACCAGCAGGGAAAGCTAGTGCTGGGCCTCTTCAGCACACAGGCTGCTTTGCAACGGTGTCACCATCATTGCAGTCTCTCCTCGGTTTCATACCTAAAACTCCATTTGAATCCAAATTCTCAGCTGGTCGCTTTCAGTTGCCCAGCAGCACAGTGAGTACAGCACGAACGTTTGGCTTCTGCTCCCACAGCAGAAGAGCCAGGATTGAAAGCTTGTGCTGGACCTGTTCAGCACACAATCACCTTTACATTGGTGCATCCATCGTTGCTTTCACTGCTCCCTTTCATACAGGAAAAGCATTTGAATGGAATCAGTTCAGAGCCTGCTCTCTGCTGGCAGCAACACAGTCAGCACAGAATGAACAGTGGCATCTGCTCCCACAGCAGAAGAACCAGCAGGGAAAGCTAGTGCTGGGCCTCTTCAGCACACAGGCTGCTTTGCAACGGTGTCACCATCATTGCAGTCTCTCCTCGGTTTCATACCTAAAACTCCATTTGAATCCAAATTCTCAGCTGGTCGCTTTCAGCTGCCCAGCAGCACAGTGAGTACAGCACGAACGTTTGGCCTCTGCTCCCACAGCAGAAGTGTCAGGATTGAAAGCTTGTGCTGGACCTGTTCAGCACACAATCACCTTTACATTGGTGCATCCATCGTTGCTTTCACTGCTCCCTTTCATACAGGAAAAGCATTTGAATGGAATCAGTTCAGAGCCTGCTCTCTGCTGGCAGCAACACAGTCAGCACAGAACGAACAGTGGCATCTGCTCCCACAGCAGAAGAACCAGCAGGGAAAGCTAGTGCTGGGCCTCTTCAGCACACAGGCTGCTTTGCAACGGTGTCACCATCATTGCAGTCTCTCCTCGGTTTCATACCTAAAACTCCATTTGAATCCAAATTCTCAGCTGGTCGCTCTCAGCTGCAGGCAGCACAGTGAGTACAGCACGAACGTTTGGCTTCTGCTCCCACAGCAGAAGAGCCAGGATTGAAAGCTTGTGCTGGACCTGTTCAGCACACAATCACCTTTACATTGGTGCATCCATCGTTGCTTTCACTGCTCCCTTTCATACAGGAAAAGCATTTGAATGGAATCAGTTCAGAGCCTGCTCTCTGCTGCGCAGCAACACAGTCAGCACAGAACGAACAGTGGCATCTGCTCCCACAGCAGAAGAACCAGCAGGGAAAGCTAGTGCTGGGCCTCTTCAGCACACAGGCTGCTTTGCAACGGTGTCACCATCATTGCAGTCTCTCCTCGGTTTCATACCTAAAAGTCCATTTGAATCCAAATTCTCAGCTGGTCGCTCTCAGCTGCAGGCAGCACAGTGAGTACAGCACGAACGTTTGGCTTCTGCTCCCACAGCAGAAGAGCCAGGATTGAAAGCTTGTGCTGGACCTGTTCAGCACACAATCACCTTTACATTGGTGCATCCATCGTTGCTTTCACTGCTCCCTTTCATACAGGAAAAGCATTTGAATGGAATCAGTTCAGAGCCTGCTCTCTGCTGGCAGCAACACAGTCAGCACAGAAAGAACAGTGGCATCTGCTCCCACAGCAGAAGAACCAGCAGGGAAAGCTAGTGCTGGGCCTCTTCAGCACACAGGCTGCTTTGCAACGGTGTCACCATCATTGCAGTCTCTCCTCGGTTTCATACCTAAAACTCCATTTGAATCCAAATTCTCAGCTGGTCGCTCTCAGCTGCAGGCAGCACAGTGAGTACAGCACGAACGTTTGGCCTCTGCTCCCACAGCAGAAGTGTCAGGATTGAAAGCTTGTGCTGGACCTGTTCAGCACACAATCACCTTTACATTGGTGCATCCATCGTTGCTTTCACTGCTCCCTTTCATACAGGAAAAGCATTTGAATGGAATCAGTTCAGAGCCTGCTCTCTGCTGGCAGCAACACAGTCAGCACAGAATGAACAGTGGCATCTGCTCCCACAGCAGAAGAACCAGCAGGGAAAGCTAGTGCTGGGCCTCTTCAGCACACAGGCTGCTTTGCAACGGTGTCACCATCATTGCAGTCTCTCCTCGGTTTCATACCTAAAAGTCCATTTGAATCCAAATTCTCAGCTGGTCGCTCTCAGCTGCAGGCAGCACAGTGAGTACAGCACGAACGTTTGGCTTCTGCTCCCACAGCAGAAGTGTCAGGATTGAAAGCTTGTGCTGGACCTGTTCAGCACACAATCACCTTTACATTGGTGCATCCATCGTTGCTTTCACTGCTCCCTTTCATACAGGAAAAGCATTTGAATGGAATCAGTTCAGAGCCTGCTCTCTGCTGGCAGCAACACAGTCAGCACAGAACGAACAGTGGCATCTGCTCCCACAGCAGAAGAACCAGCAGGGAAAGCTAGTGCTGGGCCTCTTCAGCACACAGGCTGCTTTGCAACGGTGTCACCATCATTGCAGTCTCTCCTCGGTTTCATACCTAAAACTCCATTTGAATCCAAATTCTCAGCTGGTCGCTCTCAGCTGCAGGCAGCACAGTGATTACAGCACGAACGTTTGGCTTCTGCTCCCACAGCAGAAGAGCCAGGATTGAAAGCTTGTGCTGGACCTGTTCAGCACACAATCACCTTTACATTGGTGCATCCATCGTTGCTTTCACTGCTCCCTTTCATACAGGAAAAGCATTTGAATGGAATCAGTTCAGAGCCTGCTCTCTGCTGGCAGCAAACACAGCACAGAACGAACAGTGGCATCTGCTCCCACAGCAGAAGAACCAGCAGGGAAAGCTAGTGCTGGGCCTCTTCAGCACACAGGCTGCTTTGCAACGGTGTCACCATCATTGCAGTCTCTCCTCGGTTTCATACCTAAAACTCCATTTGAATCCAAATTCTCAGCTGGTCGCTCTCAGCTGCCCAGCAGCACAGTGAGTACAGCACGAACGTTTGGCTTCTGCTCCCACAGCAGAAGAGCCAGGATTGAAAGCTTGTGCTGGACCTGTTCAGCACACAATCACCTTTACATTGGTGCATCCATCGTTGCTTTCACTGCTCCCTTTCATACAGGAAAAGCATTTGAATGGAATCAGTTCAGAGCCTGCTCTCTGCTGCGCAGCAACACAGTCAGCACAGAAGGAACAGTGGCATCTGCTCCCACAGCAGAAGAACCAGCAGGGAAAGCTAGTGCTGGGCCTCTTCAGCACACAGGCTGCTTTGCAACGGTGTCACCATCATTGCAGTCTCTCCTCGGTTTCATACCTAAAACTTCATTTGAATCCAAATTCTCAGCTGGTCGCTATCAGCTGCAGGCAGCACAGTGAGTACAGCACGAACGTTTGGCCTCTGCTCCCACAGCAGAAGTGTCAGGATTGAAAGCTTGTGCTGGACCTGTTCAGCACACAATCACCTTTACATTGGTGCATCCATCGTTGCTTTCACTGCTCCTTTTCATACAGGAAAAGCATTTGAATGGAATCAGTTCAGAGCCTGCTCTCTGCTGGCAGCAACACAGTCAGCACAGAAAGAACAGTGGCATCTGCTCCCACAGCAGAAGAACCAGCAGGGAAAGCTAGTGCTGGGCCTCTTCAACACACAGGCTGCTTTGCAACGGTGTCACCATCATTGCAGTCTCTCCTCGGTTTCATACCTAAAAGTCCATTTGAATCCAAATTCTCAACTGGTCGCTTTCAGCTGCCCAGCAGCACAGTGAGTACAGCACGAACGTTTGGCTTCTGCTCCCACAGAAGAAGAGCCAGGATTGAATGCTTGTGCTGGACCTGTTCAGCACACAATCACCTTTACATTGGTGCATCCATCGTTGCTTTCACTGCTCCCTTTCATACAGGAAAAGCATTTGAATGGAGTCAGTTCAGAGCCTGCTCTCTGCTGAGAGCAACACAGTCAGCACAGAACGAACAGTGGCATCTGCTCCCACAGCAGAAGAACCAGCAGGGAAAGCTAGTGCTGGGCCTCTTCAGCACACAGGCTGCTTTGCAACGGTGTCACCATCGTTGCAGTCTCTCCTCAGTTTCACACCTAAAACTCCAT
>NW_026916331.1:0-21413 GCF_034315485.1 Pezoporus occidentalis
CGCCGCCACCGCCACCACAGGCGGCCCCAACACCCCCGATTCCTGCTTTCAGGAATGGCGCAAGCCCTGGGAGCTGACACCCCCTTCACAGCCATCGCCGGCAGCGAGATCTTCTCCCTGGAGATGAGCCGCACCGAGGCCCTCACGCAGGCGTTCCGGCGCTCCATCGGTGTCCGCATCAAGTCAGCACCCCTCAAAACCCAGCTTTGGGGGCCCCACACCCGGTTTTGGGGTCCTCACACCCATTTCTGGGGTACCCACACCCATTTTTGGAGGGTCCCCACACCCGGTTTTGGGGTCCTCACACCCATTTCTGGGGTTCCAACCCCTCCTGGGGGTCCCTATGATTGATTTTGGGGCTGTTGTAGGGAGGAGACTGAGATCATCGAAGGGGAAGTGGTGGAGATCCAGATCGACCGCCCTGCCACCGGCACGGTGAGTGGGGTAAAGCCCCTAACCCCCCCCTCCAAATCTACCTTTATCACCCCAGAATGCTTTCGGGAACACTCAGATCCATTGGGATTCCCCCCAAATCCATCGGGATTCCCCCACATCCATTGGGATCCCCCGTCTGTCACCAGGGCACCAAAGTGGGGAAGCTGACACTGAAGACGACGGAGATGGAGACCATTTATGACCTGGGTACCAAAATGATCGAGTCTTTGACCAAGGAGAAGGTGCAGGCGGGGTGAGTGGGGGGGGCACCCCCAAATTGGGGGGGATACCCCAAAATGAGGCAGGAAATGGGGCAGGGGGAACC
Organism: Pezoporus occidentalis; assembly: GCF_034315485.1. Taxonomy (NCBI): domain Eukaryota; kingdom Metazoa; phylum Chordata; class Aves; order Psittaciformes; family Psittacidae; genus Pezoporus; species Pezoporus occidentalis. The sequence goes on from NW_026916331.1 coordinate 761, forward strand.
CAGAAGAGGATGGGGGCTTAAAAGGGGGTGAAAATTCTTCCAGAATGGTGAAAATGGGGTGGAAAAGGCTCAAATTGGGGTGAAAAAGCCCCAAAGTGGTTCAGAAAGCCGGAAAATGGGTTAAAATGACACAAAATAGATTTAAAAGACCCCAAAATAGGTTAAAAGACTTAGAAAATGGCTTAGACTGCCCCAAAGTGGTTGAAAAAGCTTAAAATAAATGGGTAGAAAAGACCTAAAGTAGATTGAAAAATAGGAAAATTGATGGAAATGGAAAGAAAAATGAGCTGAAAAAGGCCCAAATCGAGTCAAATGCTTGAAAATGGGTGGAAACCATCCCAAAATGGGGGGGACACGATCCCCCAGAATGACCCCTTTTGCCCCTATAGGGACGTCATCACCATCGACAAGGCCACAGGGAAGATCTCCAAGCTGGGCCGCTCCTTCACCAGGGCACGGGACTACGACGCTATGGGCGCGCAGGTGGCGCTGTGGGGCGCTGTGGGGCAGGTGTGGGGCTGCTGTGGGGCTGGGGGTGACACTGTGTCCTCCCCCCCAGACGAAGTTCGTGCAGTGCCCTGATGGGGAGCTGCAGAAGAGGAAGGAGGTGGTGCACACAGTGTCCCTGCACGAGATCGACGTCATCAACAGCCGCACCCAGGGCTTCCTCGCCCTCTTCTCGGGTACAGACCCACAAGTGGGACCCACAAGTGGCTGCTGGGGGACCCCAATAGCTCCTGAGCCAGCCCGGGGCTCCCCTGTGCTCTCATTATGTGCCCCCCATAACCCAACCCGTAACCATCCTTAGTTGTCTATAACCCCCCCATACCCCATAACCACCCCCAGGACCCCCATAACATCCCCTAATGGCCTCCCCTTACCCCCTTTACACCCCGAGATTCCCCCTATAGCCTTTACACCTCTTACACCCCACCAGCCCCTCTTATCCCCTGTATCTCATCCCATAAGCCTCTTTATCTCCCACTTATCCCATTACCCCCTTTTACCCCCCCATAACCCACCTCTACACCCTATAAACCCCGATAACCAGCCCCAGGACCCCCCCACACACACATCCCCCCATAGCTCCCTCTATACCCCCCATAGGTGACACAGGCGAGATCAAGGCTGAGGTGCGGGAGCAAATCAACGCCAAAGTGGCCGAGTGGCGCGAGGAGGGCAAGGCTGAAGTGATCCCAGGGGTGAGCAGAGGGGACAGGGGGGGCAATGGGGTTCAGTGGGGCACCCCCTAACCCTGCCCCCCCATGCAGGTGCTGTTCATTGATGAGGTTCACATGTTGGACATCGAGTGCTTCTCCTTCCTGAACCGGGCGCTGGAGAGTGACATGGCCCCGGTGCTCATCATGGCCACCAACCGCGGCATCACCCGGTACCCTGCACCCCATTGAGCCCCACTGAACCCCACTGAGTCCCATTGAACCCCATTGACCTCATTGAACTCCATTGAAAGGATCAGAGGAACCAACTACCAGAGCCCCCACGGGCTCCCCATCGACCTCCTGGACCGGCTGCTCATCATCTCCACTGCACCCTATAGCGACAAGGAGACCAAACAGATCCTCAAGATAAGGTGGGGGGGCAAAACTACCCCATAGATCGCACTCTGTGCCACATAGGTCCTTCCCTGTGCCCCATAGATCCCTCCCATACCCCACAAACCCCCCCAGACCTACATTACCCCCCTAGAGCTGCCCCAAGGGGATGGGAGAGGCCACTGGGGGTGCCCCCCAACCCCTCTGGGTGCCCCACATCCCCCCCCAGGTGCGAGGAGGAGGACGTGGAGATGACAGACGACGCGTACTCGGTGCTGACGCGCATCGGGCTGGAGACGTCGCTGCGCTACGCGATGCAGCTCATCACCGCCGCCAGCCTGGTGGCCAGGAAGAGGCAGGTGGGGCGCTATGGGGCAGCTGTGGGGCAGAGTGGGGTTTCCGTGGGGCTGGTTTAGGGCTATTTTGGGCTGGTTTTAGGGGCTGATTGAGGTATTTTGGGTGCTTTGGTTCAGTTTTGGAGGTATTTTGGGTGGTTTGGGGGTATTTTGGGTGTTTTTGTGGCTCTCCCACGCCCGTGTCCCACAGGGAGGGGAGGTGCAGGTTGAGGACATCAAACGTGTTTATTCCCTCTTCCTGGACGAATCCCGTTCCACCCAGTACATGCGGGAATACCAGGAGGCCTTCCTGTTCAACGAGCTGCGTGAGCCAGGGGGAAGATGTGGGGCTGGGGGGGGGCAAAGGGGGGATATGGGGCAATAATGGGGCATATGGGGGATGTGTGGAGTGGGGGAGGATGTGGGGGGAGAGGGGCTCCATGGGGGCAGATTGGGGTCAGGACGTGGTGAGTGGGGTGGTGCAATGGGGGCAGGGCCGTAGGGGGGTGACCCCCTGACCCCCCTCCCCCTCTTGCAGAGAGCGAAACCATGGAAACACCGTGACCCCCCCCCCGCGCCCCTCCCCCCCCCCGTTTGTACAAATGAAACTTTCGTTTGGAGGCGGTTGCTTTGATCTTTATTGGGGGGGAGGGGCCTCGGGGGGGGCGGGGCTCAGCCCGCGCTGAACTGCAGGAAGAGGCGGCGCCGCTGCGGGTCCTGGAAGCGCGGCAGGAACCGGATGAGCAGGAGCCGGGAGAAGCCCTCGGAGAGGGAGGGGGGCACGAACCGGTTCCTGGGGGGGGAGGGAATGAGGGCTCTGAACCCCCTCAATGCCCCTCCCCCCACTCCCAGATACCTCCCTCCCCCAAATTCTGCCCCCCCTGACCTGTATCCATAGAGCACCACATCGGTGACGGGGACGTGCCCACTCTCTGTCATATCCCGGAACTGGGGAGGGCAGGGAAAGACCCACAAAGGGGGGTTCAGGGGGAAGTGGAAGGGTGAGGACACCCTCACACCCCATGGTGGGAATTGGGGTTTGCCCCCCCCAAGACCCCCACTTACCCGGCAGTTGTGTTGCGCCTGCTCCAGGCTGGCTGTGAAGTGGAGGCAGCGGCAGGGGACAGCAGCGGCGCGGGCACAGGCCACATACCTGGGGACATAGGGGTCATATATGGGTCCCATAGGGCCATCTATGTGTCCTATGGGGTTATATGGGGCTATAGAGATCACATAAGGCCATGGAGTCATACAGAATGGGGTTTATGGGATCATAGAGGTTATATGAGGTCATTCAGGGTCGTAAAGCATCACGTAGGGGTTCTATGGGGTCATACAGGGTCACATAGAGTTTCTTTGGGGTCATACAGCATCACATAGGGTTTCTATGGGGTCATACAAGGTCACATAGGGGTTCTATGGGGTCATACAGGGTCACATAGGGGTTCTATGGGGTCACACAGCATCACACAGAGGTTCTATAGGGTCACACGGGTTCTGTGGGGTCATACAGGGTCACACAGGGGTTCTGTGGGGTCATACAGGGTCACATGGGGGTTCTATGGGGTCACACAGGGGTGCTGTGGGGTCATACAGGGTCACACAGGGGTTCTGTGGGGTCATACAGGGTCACACAGGGGTTCTATGGGGTCATACAGGGTCACACGGGGGTTCTATGGGATCAGGGGTGGTTCTGGGGCCCCCCCTGTAACCTCTGTCGTGACTCAGGGTCGGGGTTCGTGTTGTCGATGGCAACGGAGCGGCCCTGAGCCAGAGCGGCCTCGCAGGCGGCAACACAGGACTGCCAGGAGCCCAGCGTGTCCTATGGGGCACCAGGGGTCACATGGGGTCGCATATGGGTCACAGGGGGGGTCATGGGGGGGTCACATGACCACACTCACCCGGTTGACGTAGACGTATCCCGCGGGAACAAAATGGGTCTTCAGGAAGGTCGACTTCCCAGCTGGGTCAAAGGTCAGGGGGCAGGTTGGGGGGCACAAGTCAGGGGTGGGGGAGTTCAAAGGTCATTGTTGGCGGTCAGAGGTCACAGATGGGGTCAGAGGTCACTCACCCCCAGGGTACCCCACGGCCACCACCACCTCGGGGCTGGAGCTGATGAGGGGCTCATCGGGGGGGTCATAGAGCGGTGCTGAGGGGTCAAGCTGCCGCTGCAGGGTCAAAGGTCAGTGTCAGGAGGGCAAAGATCAAGATCATGGATCACCCACAGGCTGTTGGATGGGGTTACTCACAGGGTCAAAGGTCGGCAGGTCAAAGGGTGCTGGGGCCCAGCCCAGGAAGAATTCCTCTGGGGTGTGGAACCGGAGTCCAGCGTTGATGGCGAACTGGGGGTCAAAGGGCATGGACTGGGGTCAAAGATCATGGACTGGGGTCAAGGGGCATAAAGCAGAGGTCAGGGGGTCTGGTTTGGGGGTATTTGGGGAGTTTTTGGGTCGCACCAATCGGTCACTGCAGGAAAAATCCTTCTTCTTGCGGCCGGGGGCCCAGTTCTGGGGGCGTCCAGCAGCGTCTGGGGGGAGGGACAGGAAAAGGGGGGTATGGGGGGGATGGACCCCCCCAAAACACCCTAAAATACCCCTAAAACAGCCCCAGGTCCCCCCATGGGTTCCCAACCCGCAACTCACCCCCCACGTAGATGCTGTCAGGCACTGACACCGTCACGTCCCCATTGGCCTGTGGGAGAGCCCAAACGAGTGAGCCCCAGTTCAGCCCAGTGCCCCCCAATCCCTTCCCAGTCATTCCCAGTGCCCCTCAACCCCTTCCTAACACCTCCCAGTGCCCCCAGTTACCCCTGCAGCACCTCCTGACACAGATGATCCCACATCCCCAGCACTGGTTTCCGGTACAGCCCTGGCCCCGTCGCCACCAGCACCTGTGGGGGGGGGTGTCACAGAACTTTATGGGGGTCCCCAAAGCCCTTGGGGGAGGTGGTCCCCGTATGGGGGGTCGCACTGACCTGCAGGGCCCCCCCCAGGCACTGGGTCACAGCCTCCACCTTGGCCTTGAACTGGTGGCACTTGAGGCGCCCACGGGAGATGCCCAGTTGGTTGGTGAAGACGACGACCTGGGGGGCGCAATGGGGGTCAGTGGGGTTTGGGGGGGGTTCAATGTGGTTTGGGGGGGGTTCAATGGGGTTTGGGCGTGTCCGGGGGGTTCACTGTGTTTTCGGGGGCATCTCTTACCTTATACCCCTCCCTCTGCAGCTCCTTCAGCTTCCTGGGCACCTCCGGGTACAGAATCCTATGGGAGGAGGGAGTGAATAAATGCACAAACACAGGGGAGCTCCCCAAATCTGCCCCCCCTTCCCCACCCCACTGCCCTGCCAGCCCCCTCCTCACCTCCAGTCATCGGGGCCAGTGGGAAACACCTTCCCGGACTTGGTGGTGATGAGGGTCCCATCCAGGTCAAAACCTGCGATCTGGGGGGGGCAGGGTGGGTTTAGGGGATGCCCCCCACTAAGGGGGGTCCCAAGAGTGTGGGGACCCCCTCTTGAAGGAGCAGCACCCCCAAAATGTGGGGGCTCCTCCCCCCATAGACTCACCCGGGAGCTGGGGATGACGCCAGGGGGGGTGAAGACCAAGAGGGCTCCGTGTTGGCTCCAAGCGTCGTGGGGGGGGGAGGGATGCTTTGGGGGGGAAGGGGAAGGTTTGGGGGGACCCCCCCTGGGTGGGGAGTGCGGGGGGGATGAGGGGGGGCGCTTGGGGGCACGGGGATGGCCCTCGAAGTGGAGCTGAAAGGGGTAAAGGCCATTGACCAAGCAGAGGGTCTGGCCAGGGCGCAGGGTGGCGTGACCCCCCCGGCCCAGCAGGGCCCCCCCCACCGAGGTGGGGTTCACTCCACGCTGTAAGGGAAGGGGGGAAGCATTAAAGGGGGGACCCTCATAACAATGCCCCCCCATAATAAAGCACCCCCAAACTGGGTTTAACCCCTCCCAAATCAATGTGCAGCCCCCAAAATTGGCCTCAGACACCCCCAAAAAGGCCCCCCCCGGTACAACCCCCCCCAAGCCCCACCTGGGTGACCTGGGCCGTGCCCTCAGCGTAGTTGGCCACGATCTCCACTGCAAACGGAGGGGAGGGGGGTAAGAAACAGGGGTCCTGGGGCCCCCCCGCTGCGGGCTATCGGGGGCTGGGGGGGGGGGGAGGCGTTTGATGGGGTCGCTGTGATACCCGGATGTAACCGGGGGTCGCGGGGGGGGGTTTTGGTCGCACCCTGTCCGCGAGAGCACTTCCGGTCGGTGACGCCGGTTCGCGGCCCCCGCCCCACGACCACGGCCTCGCCATCGGGCAGCGGCACCGGCCCGGCCCCGCCGCGCAGCTCACACCGCAGCATGGCCCGCCGGAAGTGACCTGGCCGGGGAGCCTCCGCTTCCGGTCACCTGATACACACACACACACACACACACACACACACACACACACCCCTCTCGGTTCCGCTCCTCAGCACCGGCCCCTGCTCGGCCCCTCACCGCGCTACTTCCGGGTAGCGCCGACGCAAGTTCCGGCTGCCCCTTCCGGTTGGTGATGTCGCCAGCCCGCCCTCTGGCGGTGGAAAGCGGAGTCGGTCCTCCAGGGGTGGCCGAGTCCTCCCGGGGCGGGGGACCGGGGCGGGGGGAACACCGGGACAGCCGGAAATAGACCGGAAATAGACCGGAAATGCCCCATCAGCCATACACAGGTGTCCCCATGACCTTGCCCCCCCCATACACAAGGACCCCCCTCAGCCGCCATCCGGTGCCACCACGTTTATTGCCCCCCGACCCCCCGTTCCCTCTGACCGGGTTCCGGAGGCCGCCGCGGGCGCCGAGAAACACAAGAAGGTGCCGGGGGGTGCGGGGGGGACACAAGGGACAGGGTCCTGGTGCCCCCCTCCTCCCGGTGTCCTTGGGGTCCTTGTGCCCCCCCGCCCCACCTCGGCCCCCTTGTGCACCATCACGTGTCCTTGTGCAGCATCACGTGTCCTTGTGCACCACCACGTGTCCTTGTGCACCATCATGTCCTTGTGCACCATCACGTGTCCTTGTGCACCATCACGTGTCCTTGTGCACCATCACATGTCCTTGTGCACCATCATGCCCTTGTGCACCACCACGTGTCCTTGTGCACCATCACATGTCCTTGTGCACCATCACATGTCCTTGTGCACCATCACGTGTCCCTGTGCACCATCACATGTCCTTGTCCTTGTGCACCACCACGTGTCCTTGTGCACCATCACGTGTCCTTTTGCAGCATCACGTGTCCTTGTGCAGCATCATGTCCTTGTGCACCATCACGTGTCCTCGTGCACCATCACGTATTCTTGTGCACCATCACGTGTCCTTGTGCACCACTGTATGTCCTTGTGCACCATCACGTGTTCTTGTGCACCATCACGTGTCCTTGTGCACCACGTGTTCTTGTGCACCATCATGTGTCCTTGTGCACCATCACGTGTCCTTGTGCACCACTGTATGTCCTTGTGCACCATTGTATATCCTCCTGCATCACCATATGGCCTTGTGCACCATCATTTATCCTTGTGCACCACCATATGTCCTCGTGCATCACCACATGTCCCTGTGCACCATCATATGTGCTGGCGCACCATTGTACATCCTCATGCACCGCCATACGTCCCTGCGCACCATCCAATATCCTTGCGCACCCTCTCTTGTCGTCATGCACCATTGTACATCATGTGCCACCATTTATCCTTGTGCACCCTCATTTATGCCTATGCACCATCATAAGTCCCTGTGCACCAGCGTATGTCCTTGTGCACCATTGCACATCCTCGTGTGCCACCAGACGTCCCTATGCACCATTGTACGTCCCTGTGCACCCTCGCACACCCTTGCTCACTCCCCCATCTCCCCGCTCCCCACCGCACATCCCCATGCTCCATCCTCTGCCCTCCCCCACCCCAATTCCCCCTCCCCCCCCCACGCTCCCCTACCCCTCCACCCTCACACCTCCGTCACCAACCTCCCCCCCACCCACCCCTGCGTGCCCCCCCCCAGCGCCTCCCCGTCCATATCCCCCCCCACCCCCACCCCCACGCCGTTGCCCCCCTTCCCCCCCCCCACGCCGGGGCTGTCGGGGGGGGGCGGGTGGAGGGGGCAGGGCGGCGCTGCCTGGAACTCGCCGCTCTCCTCGGTGCGCAGCTCCCGCCGGTAGAAGTAGCTGAAGTTGGAGACGATGACGGGCACGGGCAGGGAGATGGTGAGGACGCCGGCGATGGCGCACAGGGACCCCACCAGCTTCCCGCCCACCGTCACCGGCGCCATGTCCCCGTAGCCCACGGTGGTCATGGTGACCACGGCCCACCAGAACGCCTGTGGGATGGACGTGAAGGCGGTGGCAGCGTCCTCGGCCTCGGCGAAGTAAACGGCGCTGGAGAAGAGGACGACGCCGATGAGGAGGAAGAAGATGAGGAGCCCCAGCTCCCGCATGCTGGCACGCAGCGTCTGGCCCAGGATCTGCAGCCCCGTCGAGTGCCGCGACAGCTTGAAGACTCGGAACACCCGCACCAGGCGGATCACCCGCAGGATGGCCAAGGACATGGCCGGCTGGCCCAGCCCGCCGCGGCGCGCCAGCTCCGTGCCCAGCGCCACGAAGTAGGGAGCGATGGCCACCAGGTCGATGAGGTTCATGGCGTTGCGGAAGAAAGCCGCCTTGCTGGGGCTGGCCACCAGGCGCACCAGCAGCTCCAGGCTGAACCAGCAGATGCAGATGGTCTCCACCACGAAGAAGGGGTCAGAGAGGCTGCTGCGTGAGGGAGGGGATGGGGACGGGGAGGCGGTGGTGTTGGGGAAGGGGGTGGCAGGGGGCTGGAGGGGAGAGAGAGATGGGGGGTTAGGATATAGAGGTGTGGATGAAGCATCCAGACCCATAGGTCAACCACCCAGACACCCAGATCCATGATCCAGACCCATGGATCTATCATCCAGACCAATGGATTCCTCATCCAGATCCTAGATCCATCACCCAGACCCATGGATCCATCATCCAGACCCCTAAATCCATGATCCAGACGCATGGATCCATCAGCAAGACCAAATGGATCCATCATCAAGAACAATGGATCCATGATCCAGACCCTAGATCGATCATCCAGACCCATAGGTCCACCCCCCAGACACCCAGATCCATGATCCAGACCCATGGGTCCATGATCCGCACCCTAGATCCATCATCCAGACCCTAGATCCATCATCCAGACCCATGGATCCATCATCAAGGCCAATGAATCCATCAGCCACAGTGGGTTAATAGAGGTTACAGCCCATCCTAGATCCACCATGTAGAGTGAGATAATGAAGGTTAAAACCCACCCAGATGCTTGGGTCCACCACCCACTATGGGTTAATGGGCGTTGGAGCCCATCAGGACCCATGGATCCAGCACCCAGACCTATGATCCATATCCCAGAGGAAGAGGAGGATAACAAGGAAGAGCAGGAAAAGGAAGAGGAAGTTGATGGAGATGAAGAGGATGAGGAGGAAGAGAAATGGGTGGATGAAGGCTGGAGGAACAATGCTGCTGCTGGGGAGGAGGAGAATGAGGATGAGGAGGGTGAGGAGCTGGGAAGGAGAAAAAGAAGAGGGGGAAAAAGAAGATTGAGCTGGAGAATATTGATGCTGAGGAAGAGGAGGAGGATGAGGAAGAGGAAGATGAGGGTGATGAAGCTAAGGACCACAAGGAGGAAGGTGGTGAGAATGAAAACGATGGGCACAACGAGCCTGAGGACCAGAAAGGTGTGAATGAAGATGATGAGGTTGAGAAGGAAGATGGAGCCCACGATGATGGTGGGGCTGAGGCCCATGAGGATAAGAACAACAGTGCCAGTGACGATGAAGATGAAGATGATGATGTCAAGGAAGATGTGGGGCTGAGGCCCATAAGGATAATGGTGCCAATGATGCTGAAGATCAAGATAATGACATCAAGGAGGAAGATGATGATGTCAAAGAGGAAGATGACGACCATGATGATGATGATGGGGCTGAGGCCCATAAGGATAATGGTGCCAGTGATGCTGAAGATGAAGATGATGATGTCAAGGAGGAAGACGATGATGTCAAGGAGGAAGACGATGACCATGATGATGATGATGATGGGGCCGAGGCCCACAAGGACGAGGACGATGATGGCCACGATGCTGAGGCTGAAGCTGGGGGGGGCCCACGGAGCCCCCCTTTGCCACATCCCCCCCGGCTCACCTGCAGCGCCCCCTCCGTGCCAGGCCGGAACTGTGGCAGGGTCTCGAGGCAGAAGACCACGATGGACACGAGGATGATGAGCACCGAGAGCAGCGCCACGGCGCGGGCGCCCACCGAGCTCTCGGGGTGCTCGCACAGGAGCCAGGCGCGGCGCTGGAGCCGGCCCCGCGGCAGCGCCTCGGCCGCCTCCACCGGGAAGCCTTCGGCCTCGCGCAGCCGCCCCTCGGCCTCCTCGCCGAGCTGGTAGAACCGCAGCTCCTCCATGAATACATCCAAGGGCACGTCCGGGGGCCTCCGGAGCCGCCCCCCCGATTGGTAGTAATAGAGCACGGCGCCGAAGGCCCCGACGTGGCGGTCGAAGAAGTACTCGCGGCGCTGGGGGTCGAAGTAGCGGCGGCGCCGGTGCGGGTCCCCCAGGAGGGTGTTGGGGAAGCGCAGCAGGGTCCGGCCCAGGGTCTCGAACCGGCGCCCGGCCACGTTGATGGCGACGCGCTCGCAGCAGCCCAGCGGCTCCCCCATGGCCGGTGGCGGGGGCATGTTGGGGGTCTGGAGGGGTTTATGGGGTCGGAGAAGGTTCTGGAAGGTCCTTTTGGTGTCTTTGAGGGGTTTTGGGGTTGCTTTTGGGGTTCTTCCAAGGTTTATGAGGTTGGAGAAAGTTCTGGAAGGTCCTTTTGGGATTCCAGAAGGGTTTTGGGGGGTTCTTTTGGGGTTCTTCCAAGGTTTATGGGGTTGGAGAATGTTCTGGATGGTCCTCTTGGGGTTCTTGAAGGAGCCTTGGACGTTTATGGGTGTTCTTAATGGGTCTGTGGGGTTGGAGAAGGTTCTGGAAGGTCCTTTTGGGGTTCTGGAAGGAGCCTTGGATGTTCTTTGGGGTTTCTTAATGTGTCTGTGGGGTTGGAGAAATTTCTTGGAGGTGGATTTGGGGCTCTTGAGGGGGTCTTGCTGGGCTTCTTCAGGGGTTTATGGAGTTGGGGGACCCTTAAAGTCCTTTGGGGGTCCTTTAGGGGTCTACAGGGTTGGAGGGAGGAGGTTCTTGAAGGAGGTTTTGGGGTCCTTTGGGGGTCCTTTAGGGCTCTACAGCATTGGAGAACCCTCAAGCTCCTTGGGGGTCCTTCAAGGCTCTGCAGTGTCGGAGGAGCTTCTTGGAGGTGCCTTGGGGTCCTTAAGGGCTCTATGGGGTTGGGGACCCTCAGGGTTCTTGGGGCTCCCACAAGGACCCTCCAGCTATGGGGGGACCCTCAAGGCCCTTTGGGGTCCCCCCTCTGTCATCCCCCTCGATCCCTCCAGGGTGCCCCCCCTCCCCTTGCTGTGGGGCTCCTCTCACCAGGTGTCCCCCCCCCCCCCCCACCGTCTCGCTTGGTGTCCCCAAGCCCTGCCCCACGTCACTGAGGGGTGTTCCCAACCCCTGTCACCGGGTGTCCCCGATGTGTCTGTCCCCAGCCCCTGTCCCTTGCCTCTTCCCACCCCTTGTCCCCTATCATGGGACGTCCCCCCCGTCCCCGGGTGTCCCCCACCCTTATCCCCCTGTAATGGAGTGTCCCCAACCCCTATCCCCTACCACGGGGCGTCCCTAGGCCCTGTCACCGGGTGTAAGCCTGTCCCCGGGTGTCCCTGGTGTCCCAACCCCTATCCCCTGTCACCGGATGTCCCTGTCTCTGTCCCCAACCCTTATCCCCTATAACCGGGTGTCCCCAACCCCTGCCGCTGCCTGTCCCCAACCCCTATCCCCCATCACTGGGTGTCCCCCCCCATCTCCCGCTGTCCCCAGCCCCTGTCACCGGGTGTCCCTGTCCCCGTCACCGGGTGTCCCGGCCCCACCGCCGCCGCTGCTGTCCCGTAAACAGGGTGGCCCCAACGGTGTCGGGTTCCCCCCCGCGGGCTAAAAATAACGGGGTCGGGGGGGGGGGGGGGGGGGTGTGGGGGACACCCAGAGCCCTGCCCCCCCCGCCACCCACTGTCCCCAGTGAGGACGGGGGTTGTAACCCCCCCATGGCACAGGGGGCGTCACAGTGGGTGCCATGGAGGGGAGTAACGGGGGGGTCACCTTGGTTGCTATGGGATAGGGGGCGGGTGACACACTGGCTGCCATGGGGGGGTGTCACACTGGTTCCTAGGGTGGTTGTTATAGGGTGAAAAGGGGGTGACATGCTGGTTGCCATGGTGATGACAAGGTGTTGTCACCCTGGTTATTACGGGGTCACGAGGGGGTGTCACCCTGGTTGCTATGGGGCTTGGAGGGGGTGACACGCTGGTTGCTATGGTGATGACAGGGGATGTCACCATGGTTACAAAGGGACAGAGAAGCTTGAGCACCGCGGTTGCTATGGCAACAACAGAGGCTGTCACCCTGGTTCCTATGGCAATGGCAAGGGGGGTGTCACCTTGGTTATTATGGGTTGGCAAGGGGTGGTTCCCCCCCCGTTGCTATGGAGTCACCATGCCCCCCCCCCCCGGCGACCGAGGGGGCGTGGCCTCCCCGTTGCTTTGGCGACGGAGGGGGCGTGGTCTCTTCGCCACACCGGCGCCGCCGCGCTCCGTCCCCTTAAGCCCCGCCCCTTCCCCCCCGCGCGCGCCCACTTCCGGCTCCCGCCGCCGCTCCTCTGTAGCGCATGCGCAGAGCGCGCGGAACGGCCTGGCCCGAGCGGGCGGAGGGAGCGCGAGCGCCCGGGGGGTCCGTAGGGAAGGGGGGGTGGGGGGGGAGGTCACGTGGGGTGGGGGGAGGGGGAGGGACATGGAGGGGTGCGGGCGGTGGGGGAGGTTCCGGTGGGGGGCCATGGGGGTCTATGGGGCCTAAGGGGGGGGCCGATGTGGGGCTATGGGCGGTTATGGGGTGTCAGTGTGGGTCTGGGGGGGGCTCAGTGTGGGGTTATGGGGGCCTATGCGGTCTGGGGGGGGTCTGATGTGGGGCTGTGGTCGGTTATGGGGCCTGGGGGGGGCCGCTGTGGGGCTATGAGGGCCTGTGGGGTTCCAACGGGTCCCAGTGTGGGGCTGTGGGGGCCTGTGGGGTTCCAAGGGTTCCCAATGTAGGGCTGTGGGGGCCTATGGGGTGACAGTGTGGGTCTGTGGGGGCCCAGTGGGGTGGGATGAGGCAACTCAAGGGGGTTTAACAGTGGTGTGGGGGGATCTATGGGTCCAGGGTGGGATCCATGGGTCTGGGAGGCGCCAGCTATGGGTCTTGGGCTGCTCCTCACCCTCTCTTTCCCCCTCTAGACCCCCCCAAGATGACTCAGTTCCTGCCCCCCAATTTACTGGCGCTCTTTGCCCCCCGGGACCCCATCCCCTACCTGCCCCCTCTGGAGAAGTTGCCTCATGAGAAGCACCACAACCAGCCCTATAGCGGCATCGCCCCCTATATCCGGGAGTTTGAGGTGAGCCCCACAACCTCCCCCCCCCACCCCCTGACCCTTCCCTGCCCCATAACTCACCCCCCATCTCGCCATAGGACCCCCGAGATGCGCCCCCCCCGACCCGTGCTGAGACGCGAGAGGAACGGATGGAGAGGAAGGTACAACCAAATCCCTCCAAATGGGGGGCAGAGGCTTAAAATGCGGGGCTGTGGGGCACAACCCCCTTGCTATGGGGCTGGGGGTGATGGGCAGTCCCCCAGGTCTCAGCATCATTCCCCCATTCAGTTCAAGGCATCTGTATGGGGCTGGTTCTTCTCCCTTTGCTTTTAGTGGATCCCAGCTAGTTTTGGGGTCCCCCTTTGGGGTTTTGGGGTCCCCCCATTGATGTGGGGTGTTTGGGTCTGCGGGTGCCCCATATCTTCGTGTGTGTGTCCCCCAAACAGAGACGGGAGAAGATTGAGCGAAGGCAACAGGAAGTAGAGAGTGAGCTCAAGATGTGTAAGTTGGGGGGGTTCTATGGGGCTGGGGGGGTTCTATGGGGCAGGGGGTAGTCCCCCCATGTCCTCTGACACCCCCTTGCTCTTCTGACTCCCCTGAACCACCTTTTTGGCCCTTTAGGGGACCCACACAATGACCCCAATGCTCAAGGAGATGCTTTCAAGACCCTCTTTGTGGCCAGAGTGGTGAGTGCTGGCGGGGGAGCGAGGGGGGTCCTTCCAGTCTATGGGGCTCCCCCAGTCTATGGGCTTTCCCCCTGACCCCCCTCGATTTGGGGTGTGTCCCCCCCCCATTCCCCCCTCCAGAACTACGACACAACTGAGTCAAAGCTGCGCCGTGAGTTCGAGGTGTATGGCCCCATCAAGCGGGTGAGCAACCCCCCCATAACAAGCCCTCCCCAGACAAACCCCTCCAGCAGCCCCGGCTTGGGGAGTGACACTGCCGGCTTGTTCAGATCTACATGGTGTACAACAAGCGCTCTGGGAAGCCCCGTGGTTACGCCTTCATCGAGTACGAGCACGAGCGGGACATGCACTGTGAGTACCCCCCGCCGCAACACGCCTTTCCCCCCTTACAACCGCATGTCCAACCTCTCTAAGCACAACCCTGCGTCCCCTTTGGGGTCCTGCGGGGCCTGGGCTCTCTCGCAGGTAAGTACAATGCTGGGAGGACCTACAGGCGACTGAGGCAACAGGCGACTGAGTTCCAGGCGACTGGCGGCTGTGGCTGTAGGGAGCCAAGGCTACAGGCGGCCAGGCTGTAGGTGGCCAGGGCTACAGGTGGCCAAGCTCTAGGCAGGCGAAGCTACAGGCGGCCAGGGCTTCCGGTGGCTCAGCTGTAGGCAACTAAGCCTACAGGCGGCTGGGGCTACAGGCGGCTATGCTATAGGTGACTGAGGCTACAGGCGGTTGACCAAGCTGCAGGTGGTGGCCAGGGCTGTGTGTGTTGGCCAAGGCTACAGGCAGACAGGGCTACCAGTGGCTAAGCTATAGGCGAGCAAGGATACAGGTAGTCAAGGTACAAGCGGTTAACCAGCTACAGGCATTGGCTGAGGTTACAGCCCAGGGCTACAGGCAGTGGTGCAGCTATAGGCAGCCATGGTTACAGCTGGCTAAGATACAGGCAACCAAACTACAGGTGGTGGCCAAGGCTACTGTTGGCCTAACTACAGGCAGCCAAGCCTACAGGTAGCTGAGCCTACAGGCAGCAATGCTACAGGTAGCCAGGGCTATAGTTATCTACGGCAACAGGCAGTGGCTGAGGCTACAGGCAGCCAAGGCTACAGGCAGCCAAATGTCAGGCAGCCAAAGCTATAAGCAGTGGCCAAGGCAGCAGGCAGCCGAGGCTACAGGCAGCCAAGCCTATAGTTAGTCAAGGAAACAGTTAATACTACAGGTTGTGGCCAAGGTTACAAGCAACTGAGGCTGCAGTCGGACGAACTACAGGTACCAAAGGCTGTAGTTAACCACAGCTATGGGCAGCTGAGGCTACAAGCAGGCAAGGCAACAGGCAGAGCCAGAGAGAGCTGAGGCTACAGGCGGTCAGAGCTACGGGCAGCCAAGGCTACATGTGGTAGCCAAGGCTACAGTTGAAGCCAAGGCGATAGGCAGTGCCTGAGGCAACAGGCGGTCAACCCCCCCCAGCCAATGCAACAGGCAGTGACCACCAACAGTCGGAGGCTCCGGGAAGCGCCGCTCTCTCCTTCCCCCCCTTCACCCTGTCCCCCCCGCGGTTGTCGCGTCCCCGTGTCCGGTACCGGGTGCGTGTGCGTGCTCGTGTGTGTGTGTGTGTGTGTGTTGCTGGGGGGGGGACCGGGGGGGACGCCTGTTGCCGGCCGGGGTTGTATTAACACTGTTTTATTGTCACTGCAGCCACCTTTGTGATGGCTTTTGCCACTGCTGGCTTGCAGCTGATCCTAGTGCTCCCCCTTCCAACACCTCAGTGTATGGTTGGTATAAGGGTTTGTATGTTGGTAAGACACCTTTTTAACCCCCCCACAACACCCCAAAATACATGGGGAGGGGGGGGGGAAGGGCAGGGGGGGTTCTGAGGAACCCCCCCGGCCCCAAACCCCCCCCTTCACCAACAGGGTTTGGATGGGGAGGGACATGCAGATGCACCCATCGCATCCCAGCACAGCTGGGATGAGAGAGGTGCCATCAACCCCCCCCCCCCCTTTTTGGCTTTTTATGAGGCCCCCCTTGTCCAAAAGAACCCAAATCCCACTTTAGTAGATGGGGGGGGCTTTTCTTAGCCCCCTCCACCTCATTTCTCCCCCCAAACAGGGCTTAAATCCCTTTTGGAATATCCCCACCTACTCTTAACACGGTCACGGCCTCAGTCTCCGCTGAGGTGGGGACGCGTGGCCCCTCTTTTGGGGGGGGGCCCTAAGGAGCCCCCCCTCACACCCTTTGAAGTGAATGGGGAAGGGGGGGCAACAAGTAGGACCCCCTTCCCCCCACTGCCCTTTGCTACTGCCCATGGAGGAAGGAGGGGGGGGCTGTGAGTGGCCCCCCCCCCCCCCCCCGTGGGACCCAGGGTGGGGTGGTGCTCATGGCACCAGTCCCCTCTTAATAAGAGATCTGTTGGGGGACACTCCCCCAAAATACATCAGTGGGGGAACCCAAATAGATAGGTGGGGGGACCCCAAAATAGATCTATTGGGGACCCCCCTAAAGTAGATCAGTTGTGCCCCCTAATATAGATAAATGGGGGGACCCCCATATAGATCACTGGGGACCCGAAAATACATCAGTTGGGGGGACCCCAGGATAGATCAGTGGGGACCCCCCCCAAAGTAGATAAATGGGGGGACACCCCCATATAGATCAATGACGGACCCCCAAAATCGGTCAGTTGGGGACCCCCTGAAGTAGATCAATGGGGGGACCCCAAATAGCTCAACTGGGGCCTCGTAGAAATAGATCAATGTGGGAGCCCCCCTATGATGTTTATGTAGGATCTACAGCATTGCTATGGAGGGGGGCAGCGCCCATAATGGGGGGGTCGGGTCTGGGGGGGGGGGGCTGAGCCCCCCCATGGGTATGGGGACCAAACCCCTCAGTCCCAGTGACGGGGGGAGGGGGATTTAAGGGGGGGCTGAGCCCCCCCAACCCATCCCTATGGGGGGGATGTATGGGGGGGGCCCAATGGGTGGGGGGAGCACCCATGGGTGTGTGGGGGGGTGGTTTTTGGGGGGGGGTCGGGGGGTGATGGGTCTCAGGTAAGGCCCCAGCGCCTGTCCAGGACCAGGAGCTTCCGGAAGGTTCTTTGACCCCCCCCAAGCCGAGGGGGGGGGACACACGGACCAGCCCCCCCCATCATCGTGTACCCCAGGGGGGAGTATGGGGGGGCTGCGTCCACCCTATTGTGAGTCATAGGGGGGGGCTTGAGGGGAGTGTGTTATGGGGGGATGCAGGTAAGGCAACATTGGGGGTGTCCCCCCAAATCAACATGGGGGGGTCCTTATGCAAGTTGGTGGGGGGTTCAATGTGAAGGTAAAGGTGGTTCCCCCCCAAGTCAACATGAGAGGGGGGTCAATGTGAAGGTAAAGGGGTGACCCCCCCCAAGTCAACATGGGGTGGTCCAAATGCAAGTGGGGGGTCAGTGTGAAGGTAAAGGTGGTTTGTTCCCCCTGAGTAACCAACATGGGGGGGGTCAATGTGCAGGTAAAGGGGGTGCATCCCCCCGCAGTTCCATGGTACAGGCTTATGGGGGGGTCACCTTGTCCTTAACCTCTTTGCTTTCCAGCCGTGTATTTGGGGGGGGAGGTACCCCCTTTCCCCCCCCCAGGGCATCCGCAGCCCTTGGTCCTATTGATGCTGATGATGCGTTTGGGGGGGGGGGTTGTCGTTTGGGGGTGGATGGTACCACTTTGGGGAGGGGGGGGGCGGGATGGCAGGTCCCCTTGTTACTAACCCCTCGTTTGTTCCCCCCCCCGTACCCCACTTTTGTCCCCCCTCCCTCGTCCCCCCCTCTTTATAGCCGCCTATAAACATGCTGATGGGAAGAAGATCGACGGGCGCCGCGTGCTGGTGGATGTGGAAAGGGGACGCACGGTGAAGGGATGGAGACCCCGGCGCTTGGGTAAGGACCCCCCCAATCCATAGGGGGTCCCCCCCCCTTTATCCATAGGACTCCCCCCTTGATGTGGCCTCTGTTGCAGGGGGAGGCTTGGGGGGGACCCGCAGAGGAGGAGCCGATGTGAACATCAGGCACTCGGGCAGGGACGATACCTCCCGCTATGACGAGAGGTGAGTGTGGGGCTGGGACCGGGTGAAGCCCCCCTATGGCAGCCCCAGTAGTGGGCCAGGGTACCCCCCCCCCGGCGCCCCTCACGTGGTATCACCCGCAGGGACCGGGAACGGGAGCGGGAGCGGGAGCGCCGGGAGCGTTCTCGGGAACGGGAGCGGCGCCGTTCGCGCTCCCGGGACCGGCGCCGCCGCACGCGGAGCCGCGAGAAGGAAGAACGGGACCGGAAGCGGGGCGGGAGCCGGGACCGCAGCAAAGAGCGAGACCGGAAGCGCCGCAGCCGCTCCCGCGACCGCAAACGGGATCGCGACCGGGATCGCGACAAGAAGGAGGAGGGGCTCGAACCCATGGAGCCCCTCGAGGACCTAGGGGGCAGCGGGGGGATGGGCGGCATTCCCGATCCCGGTCCCCCGGACGGGCTGGGATCCAAAGGGGACGGGGAGGACAAGAGCCGGGAGCGGGACCGGGAGCGGCGCCGCGGGCACCGGGAGCGGGAGCGGCGCCGGGAGCGCGAACGGGAACGGGAGAGGCCGGAGCGCGAGCACAAACGGGAACGGGAGCGTTTGGAACGGCGGGAGGAGAGGCCCCCCGGGCCGGATGCGCAGGATGCCATGGGCGGGGGGGGCGACCCCGGCTCCGAGCTGTTCCTGCAGTCGGATTCCCTCCCGCCGCCCGAGGGGTACATGGGGGCTGAGAACGGGTACCTGATGGAGCCCCCCATGGAGTGAGGGGGGGAGCCCCCAAAACGGACACCCCCAAAATCCCCGTTTTTGTGCTTCAAATAAAGGTGTTTTAATGGAAAGGAGTTTGGGGGTCGTGGGGCAGCAAAATGGGGGGGCATATGGGGAGGGATCCCCCCAAATGGGATGGGGGGACTAAATGGGAGGAGACACCCCCGACATAGGGTGGGACATCCCAGGTAGAGTGGGTTTGCCCCCCAAATGGCGTGGGAGACCCCAGTGAGGGGGGGCCTGAATAGGAGGGACACAACCCCAAATAGGGTGGGATCCCCCCCCAAATAGAGTGGGACCTTCCATATGGGATGGGACACCTCCCGTAGGAGGGCGGGAGCCCCCAAACAGGGACCCCGCTTCCAAATACAATGGGAAACCCCAAATGGGGGGGGGGAGGCACTAAATGAGGTCGGAACCCCCCTCTCGAGATAGGACGGAACCAATCTAAATGAGGTGGAGGGGGGGAGTAAATAGGGTGGGATCCCCCAATTCCCCCATCCCATTTGGGGTCCCTTCACGTGCGGGGGGGGGGGGAGGGGGGGGCTCGGCGCATGCGCGTGTCTCCTTTGGGGGGGCGGGGCGGTGTCGCGCGCGAGGAGCGATGGCAGCGCTGAGCGGGGACGCGCTGGGGCTGGAGCGGGGTGAGGGGAGACCTGGGGGGCAGTGGGGGGCAATGGGGCAATGGGGGCAATGGGGGGCAAAGGGAGGTAATGGGGGCAATGGGGGTAATGGGGTAATGGCAGTGGGGGCAGTGGAGGCAATGGGGGGGCAGTGGCGGTGCAGGGGATAATGGGGGGGTTCAGTGGGGTGCAATGGCCCCCATGACCCCCCAGACGTGGGGCGGGCGGTGGAGCTGCTGGAGCGGCTGCAGCGCAGTGGGGAGCTGCCCCCCCAGAAGCTTCAGGCGCTGCAGAGGGTCCTGCAGAGCAAGTTCTGCTGCGCCATCCGCGAGGTGGGACCCCCAAAACAGCCCCAAGACCCCTCCCCCCCCCCCCCACGGACCCCCACAACAGCTCCAGGACCTCCAAAACCCCCCTTGGGGCCCCAAAACCGGCTCTGGGATCCTTAAAACAGCTCCGGGACCCCAAAACCCCCTCGGGGTCCCCAAATTGCACCCTGGTAACCCAAATACCCCCATGGAACCCTGATATATACCTCGAGGGGACCCCCAACCCCCCTCCCCCCCATTGCCCCTGAAAACCCCCCAGTCCCCACCATCAGCCCCCTGAGGGGGTGGGGGGGTTGACCCCTGGGTACCGGGTACCCGAAAACCAGGGTGACCTCCCCCAAACCCGGGGTGCCCCCCTCCCCTCCCCCCCCCAGGTCTATGAGCAGCTCTATGACACCCTGGACATCGCTGGAAGCCCTGAGATCCGAGCCCACGCTACAGCCAAGGTACCCCCAAAACACACCCAGAGCACCCCAAAACTCACCAAGAGACCCCAAAACCATCCCAGAGCCCCCCCTAACTGACCCAGGGACCCAAATACCCCTCTTGGGGCACCCCATTCGCCCCCCTTTCCCTTGGCCCGGGTCTGTTCCCGTCTCTCACCTGCGGTGTCCCCCCTGCCCGTGTCCATCTGTTCCCTCCTGGCTCCGCCTGTCTCCCCCCCGCGGTGGCCGGTTGCTGTGCCCAGGTCCTGCCCTTGTCCCTGTCACCATGGACCTGTGTGTCCATACCCTATATCCCATACCCAGTACCCTGTATCCTGTA
>NW_026916332.1:0-20922 GCF_034315485.1 Pezoporus occidentalis
CCTCCTGTGTCAAGGCAGAGGTCTGACCACTGAGTATCTTCTCTTCAGTCATGACCACCAGCAGATGTATGGGGAAAGATCAAGTGTCTTTGAGACTTACCCATAGTGTCCCACTCCAAGCCTGGTTTCATTTGATGCCTCCTGATTCTTTTACAGGTAATCAAGAAGCAGATATCGATCCTTATCGCTGAGTTCCACCTCCTTCAGAATTCTGTAGACCTTCATCGCATCTCCAGGCTGATATCTTTTGACAAAATGTCATGTTGCCTGATCGTAGCCAGGTTGTTCATTCCTGTCTCTGGACTTTTCTTTCCCCTTGGCACACTATTTCCATGTACAGCCAACTGTTCACAGAAATGCAAACTAGCCTATCAATGGAAATGCCTTCTGGCCTGCGAACAAGGACAATAGGGAAGTATGCACTGCTATGCCTGAGGAGATTTTTTGTAAAAATCACTTGGGAAATAGGAAGGCTTAGACAGGAAATCAGCACTTTATTGAGAGGTCACTAATATCATAAAAATAAAGGAAGTATATATGCAACACATCAAAAAAATAAGTATTGGAAATATCAAGGATCCACTGAAAAGAAGTGTCATTGTAGCAAGTATGGCATCTTAACTGAGATCATGTATTTGGTGTGTGTATCAGAAGTGAAGCTATGCTGCTGGCAGCTAAGAGTAGGAAGGAGATTCTTGGCTGAGGTGAGAAGTCACATTCGCACTGACAAGTCATTAATGAGAGGGACAAATTTAGGATAATTCTGTTAAGTCAGTAGGTGAGCTTTATTTATGATACCAGATGTTTCATATCAAAAACCTGTATGCTGTTCCTTTGCAAAGTCATTTCTGCACAGGGCATAAGAACCTGCTTTTTATGTAGGCTGACTGTGGAAACACCTTGAAATACAGTACCTTCACTGACAATGTCTTCAGCTGCTTTGTTCAGTAGCTGGCAAACAGTACTGGCAAAAAAAGCCCCAACCCCTATAATGCTTGTTGCTAGCTTAGCAAGGGAGTTTCTCAGTGTGCTTTCTGCATGGAAAAGGTAGTGGACTTGTATCCAGCCAAGAAAGATGCTTGGCTATGTCTTTGCTGAAGTAAGTGTTCCTCTTTTTTAATGCTGAAGGAAGTATAATTTTCAAGATATTTTCCTGGCTTCCCACGAAGGTTATTGCAAACAACTGACACGTTATTCAGATGGTGATACTCATCATCTCTGAGCACCCTTGCAGAGTAAGCAATTTCTAACCTCTCCATGAAAGCATTCTGCTTCCACAGTCTGCAGCTGGAGAGACAAAGCAATTTCCTAGACATTCCTCTAAGTATCTTATGTATGTTTTCAGTTCATCAGGTTTATTTACAATACAGCACAAAGGCTATTATGCTTATCATTCAAAGCTGGAACTTTACATGGAAACCTTTCCTGTTCCACTTTTGACCCCAAGAAAAATAGCTGCAAGGGTTACATCCAGTTTTAAGTTGCAGCAATAGGCTTAATATGGCTCTCTACATTGGGCTATCTATAGGGATTTATCTGAAGCTCTTAGGGGACTGTCAAGTTTAACATTATTCATGCCTAGGATTTGTGAATTTGAAAGGACTAATGACAAAAAGTCCTTAGTCCCATGAGGGCTTTAAAACAAAAAGAGGCTTTTGATGTGTTTTGTTTTAGTAGCATTACTTGTTGGGCAATGTACTTCCACGCTGAAAATGGGGTGGGAGGCAAAAATCCAGAGTTGCACAAGATGGTATTTCCATTGTGGTTTTAGTAGATTAACTTGTATCTGAAGCAAGTATAAGTATCTTCATGTAGCATTCCTCTAAATAGGTTGGAAGCACTTTTCCAGTCTCATAGGAGTGTCATGATACTTTTCCAGGAGAGCCTTACCTGTCACTCTAATCTCAAGTGCTGGATTTAGGCCTTTCTGCACCTTAGAAAATAAACCAAGAGTATTTTCAACCCTCTGGTATGCTCTGTGGAGTCCCTACAGCAGTAAATCTAGCTGTATTACACCCCAAACATACTTTCAAGAAAATTGCTCAAAGGCGAACCAAATGAGAAGTGAACAGCAGGATACACAGAGAGTAGGAGCATATATTTTATGTCATAATTGGTTTTGTATTGCTGTATTTGTCATAACCACATAACACCATACATGAACACATCGGGATTCAGTGGATTTAGTAACGATGCAGCTGGCTCAGTTCAGGTAAAGTAATGGGACCTGTTCTGCTTTATTATGTCTGCAGTTGGCAGGCAAAGGGGTTTAGGCAGCTGTAAAGATAAGAATACTTCTGCTCTATATGAACTTTGTCAGAAAGGAAATACCTTTTAGTGTCTGAAGCATGAGATATTTACAACATTGTATTTTCTTCCTGAATTTGAAGCATATGTGCTGTGTCTATACAGCAGGCTTGGGCATCATAGAATCATAGAATCACAGAATGGTTTGGGTTGGAAAGGACCTTAAGATCATCCAGTTCCAACCCCTGCCATGGGCAGGGACACCTAACACTAGACCATATTGCCCAAGGCTGTGTCCTGCCTGGCCATGAACAATGACAGGGATGGAGCATTCACCACTTCTTTGGGCATCCCGTGCCAGTGCCTCACCACCCTCACAGTAAAGAACTTCTTCCTTATGCCTAACCTGAACTTCCCTGTCTCAGTTTGAACCCATCACCCCTTGTCCTATCACTACAGTCCCTGATGTCAAGAGTCCCTCTCCAGCATCCTTGTAGGCCCCCTTCAGATACTGGAAGGCTGCTATGAGGTCTCCACACAGCTTCTCTTCTGTAAGCTGCACAGCCCCAGTTTTCTCAGCCTGTATTCATATGGCAGGTGAACCAGCCCCTGATCATCCTCATGGCCTCCTCTGGACTGGTTGCAACAACTCCATGTCCTTCTGTTGAGGACACCAGAATTGCACACAGTGCTCCAAATTGGGTCTCATGAGAGCAGAGTGGAGGGGCAGGATCACCTCCTTCTCATATATCAGAGAATCATAGGATCACAGACTGGTTTGTGTTGGAAAGGACCTTAAGCTGATACAGTTCTACCCCCCTGCCATGGGCAGGGACACGTTTCACTAGACCAGGTCATCTCCCTAGTGTTGTTCCTGGCCCTGTCTTTAGTGCATGTGGTGCCCTGGTCACCTCTGGGAGGGAATAAAAAAAAAATATTATTTTCATTTACTGTTTAAACTTGAGTTCTAAAAATATAATTACAGGTTTTCAATATTCTTGTAGGTGGTCAGGCAGAAGATGATAACTCCTTTTCTGTCCTGTTAGCCGTCATGCAGAATTTGAATGACTCTTGTCCTCTTTGAATTGTTACCCTTCAAGAGTATCATTCAAAGCTTCTAACAGCAGCACTCTCCAATGCTGAGCCAGCCTAGGATTTTCATGGTGTAGTTAGTAAATCTCCTTAAGTTCCCAAAAAGATGCTAAGCTTTAATGTCTGCATCTAATATTGTTGTAAAAACATGACTTTTTTCAAGCGATGCTTGGCTTGTCTGAATGGTCTGAATGGGGAAACGTGAAGCCAAACATGAATGGTACATCTGTAAGATTAATATTTGTATTGGTATCACATTAGATGAGAACACTGGTCTTTGCTTGCAAAGTGGTAAGAATGAACTGGAACAGATCATTCATGTTTCAGAATAAGTGCCCTCAGCAAGTTTTACCTTCAAATACTATTCATCTTTAATTCATAACCTATGAACTCTCTTATGAACATTCTACTGGCTTTGAGTTTGGCTAATGCATTTACATGCTTCTGAACATGACTTTTACTCTAGGAAATGTCTGAGAATATTTGGAACCTTTTATCACCATTAATAATCACCATTATTTTTCCTGCTCATTCCTGAATCTAGATCCTCACTAGGTTGTTTTTTTTTCTTAACACATTTCTAAGATGTGTCATCAATAATATTGCTCATTTCAATCCTTCTCATTTTTCATCTAACCACAGCATTACCAAGGGATATGTACTGTACTCGTTCTCTCGCCTGAAGCAACACATCCCTCTTTGAAAAGAGGTCACTAAAACTTTCCAGAAACAAAAATCTTCCAGAATAAGCACGGGGACAATTTAATCTCAAAAGTGATTTCTCTAAGAGCACTCGCACGGAAAAGGAGAATCTAAGGAGAGGTGACAGTCAAGCTTGGTCATAACATGCTGCACAGTTACTACCCAGTAGTGAGTTTAAAGTATATGATGCCTTTCCTACCATTGCCGTATACTGTTATTCATGTGCTATGATAGGAAAATATTGCTAATAGTTAAGAGATAATGACCAGGCAATAGGATGCGTCTTTGGAAAAATCCTGAAATGAAAAATTTCTATGGCACAGAAGTAGAGAGAACTGTATTTTTCATAGTCCAGCGAGCTGCTCATAGTAAATACCAGTGAATTCATCTGTGGGGCAAGCACTTACATATACAGAAGTCGTGAGTCATGCAGACTGAACGCCCCAGTGTTCTCAGCCTGTCTTCAAACAGAAGGTGCTCCAGACCCTGATTGTCCTCGTGGCCTCCTCTGGACTTGCTCCAACAGTTCCAAGTCCTTCTTATGCTGACACCAGAACTCTATATAGTGCTCCAAGTGGGGTCTTACAAGAGCAGAGGGGCAGGATCACCACCTTTGACCTTCTGGTCATGCTAAACCGTGGAGACCTCACTTAGCAACGGGGTGGGGGAGGGGATGGAACTCTGAATATTTGTGTCTGACAAACAGTACCACAGTCATTTGGAAGCTGCTGGTTTTCCTTATGGCCTGATTTCCCCCTATGCCTGAATCAGTAACAGCAGTCATTTAAATACCTTCATGTGATGACCCAGGGGAATAGCCAGTTGGGAAAAGAATATTGGTTGTTTGCATCACTCTGTGACTTCATATTATGCCATTGACCTAAGGAGGTGTGTGTGTACATACATACATATTTAGTTGTCATATTGTTGCATTCAATTACTTGACAGGTAAAGAGGAAGCAATAAAGAGCAAGGACAATCCTTGTTCACATTGATTCGCTTTCCTACGATTCCTATCACAGAAAACAAGGCTAGATTATAAGGATGAGGCAAATTCATCTGGAGACAAATGTGTTGTTATAAAATGTACTGGTTTCGTACTGCAGCAGATGCTGTTGCTTCTTTCCACCCAGCCAAACATGTTTCCCTTTAAGCACAGCCCACGTGAAGTTAAAGCAGAATACAGGCTCCTGTAGACTGCAGGGGGCTTACTTGGGTTCCGCACACCCATCCTGAGCTTAAGCTTCCCGTTGGGAGCTGACTTTTCTCCTCTTATAGCTGGGAGTGAACTCACTGCATTGACATGGCTCTATGTCCATCAAATGTGTTGAGGCACTTGAGTAATGCTCATTTTTGCCGCTCTACAGGAAGTTACAGAATCTCTAAAGTAACCAGGAGGGGAAGATCTCAAAGCAGCTGAGGTTTGTATTGCTCTCCAAAGTGCTCGCCTCTCATCGTATTCAGTCTGTCAAAGAGTAGGGATCAAATACCCATTTCCTACCTGTCTGTAATGCTCATGAGTTGCTCATGAGTTGTCTCAAAGAACTCCAGGCTCTAGTTCAATAGGTAAGCACAAGCTATTAATCGCTGAGTTAGCTTTTAGTACTTGCTGCAGAACTCTGAAATGCCTATTACTGTGAGATTTCCTTATAAGGTGCCATGGAGAAATTACATTTCCTGTTTCACCAACACAGAAATATTCAAAGTACAACCTGAAGTGATATGCTATGTGTGCCAGAGGCAAAGGGGTTATAAAGACATAGACTAGCTTTAAAATGTAAGGAAATAGTTTCCGTGAACTGTTTGCTGACTTTTTTCTCCCCGTATTTTCCCTCCACTTCCTTGCCCCTGCATAAACTAACGTTTCCTGGCTTGTGGCTGTTTATAAGCTATGCCATTGTGTTCTGGCATTTGTTTATTTGGGAAAATCTTGTCTTGCTCTCAGTTTGTGTTTCTTTTTGTGGCAATTTTCTGTGCAAACAGGCTTTCTGTTTTGCAAAGTGCCAGCTCACTAAACACAATTGCCTTGGATTTCAGGGTGAAGTCTTGCTACATGAAGTCCTGATCGCTCCAACATCAATAGCAGCTTAGGTAAAGCCAGCTTTTCAGTGCTGACTTCAGCTGTCACTATAAGTAGAACAGGTATAGAAGGACACTTGGGGCTGACCTGCATTTTGCCCCTTTTTTGGGCAATTCATGAAGGGCACCAGTGGTTGAGCTCTTAGAAAATTGCTGCAGATGGGACATCAAGGGCCTCTCTCATGGAGAAAAAGGCTTTCTCTGTTAGAGAGTGGCAAATGCCTTGTTCACAGAGAAATCTGCATTAACAGAGCATATTTCACTAGAGGGAACTCCTCCAGCATTCTCCAAATCTCTTACCTTACGTGCAGCAATAGGCTGAGGTGAATGAAACAGCTACCAATAGCAATGAGTATCTTAGATTGGAAGTTCAACCTGCAAGTGATAAACAGCAGTGGCAAAAGCCCCATTCAGTGAGAAACTCCCTAGTGGCACTTCTGTCTTGTGGGTTTCAAACTATCAGCTCTAGCAGCAGGATCTTACATTGCATTGCTTTCCTCTGCCTTCTCTGACATCTGGAAAGCCACTTTGTAATCATTCTTTTCTCCTGTGGGAGATTTCACAACAAATAATTGAGAGTGCCTTAAAAAAACCAACAAGCTACCTTCAAGTAAAGCTGTACCTCTTGTGAACTGGAAATTCCATCTTTCGGGTAGAACAGGCACGGCAAAAATCTGAAGGACGGGTGTGCGGGATTTGGAAAGTATTCTGTGCAGGGCTCATAAAATCATGCGTTCTTCCATGCTGATACAGCTTTTCAAAGCTGTCTTTCTCATGTGTCTCCAACTAGGACAAATTCATCCCCATGCATTCCTTTGCCTCTGACTGGCCTTGCTGTGATGTACAACGTGATTCAGCATTAATGCAGCAGATGATAAGCTGCTAAGGTACATCGCTTTTAAAGAGGGATCTGAGCACAGAGTGCCTCACAACAATGAAAGAATGATGTGTCAGGAAAGCAGAAACTCACTGCAGAAAGAGGTGAAGAAGCTTTGAGATTGCTTCACATGCCAAACAGGAAATGCTCTTCAGTCAGCAAATGTGGCTTATTGACAGCTGTGTAACATCTGCAGTGCTTGTGAAGAAGCTTTATTCGCCCAGTCATTTCCCTGTGATGTAATTAACCATTTTGTTTAACATTCACAAGAACATTTGTTGATGGCCTAGAATGTCTTCATTCTCTGACATGTAAAACTCCTCAGGAGTTGGCCTGACCTTTACCCTGGGCTGGAATTTTGTAAAGGCTTGTGCAAACACCCACCAGACCAACAGGGCAAGAAGAGACTCAAGATATGCAAAGACACCAAAAAATGCCTTCTGTGCCCAGAGGCGTTGCTCAGTCACTTCCCTTTAAGCTCTGCTTGGCCAATCCTACATGTCTGGTTTCACCAGCAGTATTACCAGCACCATGGTTCAGCAAAAAAGACAAGGAAAAGACAGATAAGTATCATTTGTTCTGTCTCTGTCCCTGTGAAAGAAGAACGCGTGTGCTCTTTGCACTGGTGCTCAGAGTATCCTGGCACTATTCCTTTGTGCTGGAGCCAGGGTGATAATCTTTACTCAAGGCTGAGTTGGAGACAGCTGAAATGAAGTGTGTGATCCACACTGTCACTATTAGATAGATATTTGCCTCTCAACAAAGTTAAGAGGCAAATAATTCAGGATCATCCCAAAGGAATGAACTCCCTCAAGGACTATGCCCTGGGCACTTAGCTGAGTTGTGCCAATGGAGGGAGCCCAGCCTCCTGGAGAGACTTTTCCAGTTATGGGGAAATGCCTTTTGTAAGTGACACAGCCAGTCGGTCACACTTGGTCATTAGTTACTGGTGAGAGGTAGGAGAGACTGAGTGATCCACTGCCAGTTAGCATGAGAGAAGGTATGCTCTCCTCTTGCATTGGTGCCTCCTGGATGTTGGGCTAAGAAAGGGAGGCTGATCAGAGAAACTTCTCATGCCAGTGAGTATGAATCAGGAATCCCAAGAAGAAAGAGTAACTTTAAAAGCATCTATGTGTGACGAGGTTAGTGTGCCAAAAGGTCTAGAAGATGACACAAGGAGAACAAGAATGTGTTGTAACATAAGGAAAATACGCAACGTTCACAGCTCATCCCACTGCTCTGCAGGGACAGTGGGTCACAGTAACCTCTCCTTGACACTGACATGGTAGACCTGACCTTGCTCACACCAGGTGAGGATTAGTGCAGTGGATGATTAAGGTGCTATGAGCAAAGAAGTAGCCGAACTGATGAAACTGATTTTCAATGGACTTGAGTTTTGCAATTGGATTCTCTGATGTCTAATTATGTGCACAGTCCAACCAAGGAACTTACCCTGATTAAAGCACTTCTAGCTTCACTTTCTCCATCTTCTTTGGGTTCTCTAATATGTTATGAAAGCATGTTATGTGCTTATGCTGCAGCCTTCTCCTCAGTGTGAGCACAATGCCAATTTCTACAGCTACCTATAGACTGTCAGAAAAAATCTAGAAGTGAGTATCTTTGGTCCTAATACTTTAAAAATAGCCATCATTCAAAAGCATCCAGGGAAGGAGGAATCAGAACAATCAAGGCAGCTTCACCTCATGATAGATATTATCTGCAAAGGAAACTGGGTTAGATACTGCCAAAAAGATGTGGAACTGGGTTTCAGTACTGTTCCACTCCCAGGTGGTCATCCAAATAAAGAAATCATCCTTGCAAAGTAGCTGCACAGACAGAAAATCCCTGTGTTTTCTGTGGCAGCTACAGACATGTAGCAGGAGCAGTGTGATATGGACATCCAGCCATTCCAGACCTATTCATGCATGAACTGAGGAGGTGGAGGGGCATGGATGTGGAAGGAAAGATACACAGATAAGGACAAAAGTGCTGCTAACCTGGTACCACTCTCAAAGTGAGTTGAGGATGACTGTCAGCCTTGTGCTCTCCTCAGTTTGTCCTTCACAGTCTCCCTTGGCCACCGAGAGGTGCCCAGTTGCCAAGGGATTCCGAAGGGGATGCTGAGGCAGCCACATATCTTTTCTCCACTAAACAGCTTTGCAAATCACCCCCCTTTGCTTTGGTGTTGTGAACTTTCTTATCTCCAGCCTTCTTTGACCAAGGTAAGTATGAGGAAGGGAGGACAGGGCTTTCTTTCCCCGTTGTGGCAGCACAGTTTGCTTGGAGCAATGGCCTTGCCACCAGATTTGTGTTAAGGCAGTGTACGTGTGTCCCCAGTAAGGCCAGGAGCCTCAGTCCTAAGCATGCTGCAAGTGTGGACCAAGGGGATCATTCTTCCCCAAATATGGCTTTCACAGCTGAGTCACAAACATCACGTGAACTGGGAAAGGTCATGTCAGGTGTTGCAGACAGCCGATACTGCAGCGCATCATCATGACCCTGCTTGCACATGCACAGGGTGGGTCTGTTACCGGAACAGCCAGGCAGTTTGCAAAGCAGATTTTACAGACACTCTGAATGCCACCTTCCTAACAATTTCCCTGGTACTGAGGAGAACATCCAGCCTGGTCATGCTTTTCACAAAGGCTGGGAACTCACTTGAAGAAGTCATCACAAATGTTGCCATGACCAGTATTTACTTAGGGGAGGGTTTGCTGGAGGCACAGATTGGCAGCAGGACTGAAACTGCCCTTGCTTTACCCACAGCCTCCTCCTGCATTTTTCTGGAGAAGGTGCTAGAAAAAGGCACTGTGAAAGTAGTGTTGCTCCTTTGCAGGAGGTGGAATGAGAGAAACATGTCAGCAAGGCAGAAAGAAGAGCCTCTTAGGCTTGAGAGACCCAAGGCAATCACATAGGTTCATCTTTCAACTAATATCAGTCTCTCTGACCTCGTACCACCCAAACCGCACTTTGCTGGCCACATTCAAGCTAAACCAGCTCAGATGTGTGCCCAGGGGTCTGCAAAAGGTCAGGGGTTCATCTCAGCCTCTCAAGTGGCAGCACAGATCCTTCCAAGCCTAGCAAGATGCTGCAAGGGAAAATGTTCTCTCCTAACCTTGCTAGAAAAAGGCCTAAGATGTCTGGCCATATGAAACCTCTCCTTTTCCTCATTTCAAAAGGAACCAGAAACAGGCATAAATATTTAGAGGGATGTCTGACGAGAAAAGGTTGTTTCATTGCTCCAAACCCTCTCAAGTACAGCTCCGAGGTGACTGCAGTGGAATTATCAATTCAGCTTCCAAAATAATTCCCTTTCCCTGCAAATGGGACCAAATAAATGAGGCTTAGTCCTGCTGCTTTCAGTCCAGAACTCTTATTAAGGCAAAGGAATGCTGATGACTGGGGTTTTGGAACGGTGAAACTGTAGTGATGTATAGAAGCTGTTCACTAGAATGGCAAGGTTTGATGGTGTAGGATCTGACTTTTATGTTAATGCATGGAAGCAGACAACAGTCAAGTGTATCCAAATGTTTTACTCATTAAAACGCAAAACTTTTTAAGTAACAAGGGAAAATTTCTTGATGAGGAAACTTATGTAGCAATAAAAACATTACGAAAAAAATGTCTTCTCTTTCATTTACAGGAACTTAGTACAGTTATTCCAGATGCAGGATGCCTCTACATAATATGTAACTATGAAGGTTTCTTCAGCAGCTTGGAAAATGAACAGAAATAAGCTGATCTCACCACGATGACATTTACATCCACTACATTTAATTCTTACCCTGTTTGCCTATTTGAAGTACATTAAGATGGCACCTACAGACACGGTTTGGTGGTGAACTTGGCAGTGTTAGGTTTACAGTTGGAGACAATGATTTTAAACGTTGTCTTTTCCAACCTAAATGATTCTGTGATTCTACAATTCTGCTATTTAAAAGTGCTCGAGGTCCCTATTCTTTCCATTTTCTCCTGGACAGAAGTATGCAGAGCAGAGGAAACTGCATGTACACAATTCCAAAAGAAGTTTGGAGTGGAATGAATAAATAATGTGAGTGAACCTGCACAAGAGCATGTCTACTCAAATATAATTTTACATAAGTTACAGCACTGTGCCATACATGAAGAGACACCACATGTCTAATGCTGCAAGGAGCAAACCCAGCAGCTCCCTTAGAAGGCAGGTGCTGGTAGTGTACCAGATGCTCTGGCTGGAGAGGGCAACTAGAAGGTGTCGGTGGGTCGACTTGTGTTGACTCAGCAGAGCCCCTGGGAAAGCTTCTCCAGGCACCCAGCTGTATCATGTGCAAAGACATGTTTTAGGAAGCACCAGCTCCCTTCTCTGCTCTGAGCTGCTATGTAGAATGTTTCTTTGTGAGTTACTCAAGCCTTTACAAAGGCGTGTAGAACGGAATCAGACTCCACGTTGATGCTAAAGCCTCATCAGTGGGTTGCTAATGCTGCAGCCCAGGCAGATGTTTTTCTTGTGAAAGAATTCAGGATAGTCCCTGTATTTTCTCTCCTGTAGAACACCTCAAAAGCAAGATTTTAAAGGCAGTGAATTAGAACATCACTTAAGAGTTGTGCTTTTCAGACGGGGTCCAAATTAAAGATGCATCTTTCCTAGTACTTGACATACTTCAGTAAATACAATCAGACATCAGCACATTAAATAAAATTCCCGTGCTGAGCTGAAAGCAAAAAGCCAAGGAGCCGTAGGTGAGCGGGGCCTGGCCCCGGCTCGGCAGGAGGAAAATGCTCTCTCCGCTTTAAGGGGCCTCCTTCCTGGGACCAACCTCCCCGGCGGTGATCCGCGCTGCCCGATACCTGCGGGGCGAGGATCCCGGCGAGGATCCCAGCGAGTATGCGCTTTACCCATGCGGCGGCGGGGCTCAGGCATACCGTCTGTCTCTGGTTCGTCTTGGCTCCGTCGGGCGAGGAAGCCGTGAGGCCGCGGCCGGGATCGGGACCGGCATCGAGACTGGGTCGAGGACCGGGTCCGGGCATTCACATGACCTCGGGCACAGCGCCGTGAGGCCCCTCCGCTGTGCGCCCCAGGCGGGCCAGGCGCAGTGGCGGGATCACGCGGGTCACGGAACGAGAACAGCAGCAGCGCAGCTCTCCTGCCAGCGGCGCTCCGGCGGCGGGAGAGCACTACTCAGCCCCTGCCTCAGGAACAACCTCCTCCTGCCCCGACCCCGAGCCCCCGCCTGTCCCTATCCCCCCGTTCACCGCTGCGGCTTACCCCAGCAGGGAGCGGCGGCAAGGGGAAGGAAGGAGGAGGAGGCGGAGGAGCGGGTCCGTGGTCGGTGCTGGCGGCGGAGGCGCTATGGGAGCTGGCTGTGCTGCCCTGTCGCTAGCCCGTGCTTTCATCCCCCCACCGGAGGCTGACAGGGAATTTATCGGAGCAGAGCGGAGCAGGGGCTGCGCTCGGTTGCGCTGACCATCCCGGGAGACGCGTTGCCCCATTCCAGAGCCGGTTCTGGGTGCTGAAGGGAGGCGCAGGGAGAGAAGAGGGCTGCTAAACTCCAGCGGCTCCTTTATGCCCGGGATAGGGAGAACCATGGCACTGCACAGTCCCCAGGATCGCTCGGCGTCTGCGTGGGACGCCGAGGACAGTCGTTCCGTTCTCATGCAGGAGGTTTGGGCCCTGGAGCTTGCTTTACTGGCTAACTCCATGGAACTCCACGTTCTCATCCACCGGGGGTTGCTCCCCCAAGCACCCCATTCCTGATTTTCCTGTAAGAAGGAGACACTCAAATTTCCGTAGGTGAAGCCCATAACACCAGTCTCCTGTTCCACACCTCTGCACAGACAACTCACCCTTTTCCTCATCGTGACTGTGGAGGCATTTTGCTACTTTTCGTTCTAAAGCAGAAAAAAAAAGACATTGTCTGGGCGCTCTTAAAGAAAACCAGATGCCATATTTCTGAGCTTGATTTACACCTAAACTTAGTTCAACTATGGTCAATGCACTTTCATTGTTGAAATGCTATTCTTGAGATGCTGGAGAGGGGCTCTTCATTAGGGATTGCAGTGATAGGACAAGGGGTGATGGGTTTAAACTGAAACAGGGGAAGTTCAGGCTAGATACAGGGAAGAAGTTCGTTACTGTAAGGGCGGGGAGGCAGTGGCACAGGTTGCCCAAAGAAGTGGTGAATGCTCCATCCCTGGCAGTGTTCAAGGCCAGGCTGGACAGAGCCTTGGGCAGCATGGTCTAGTGGGAGGTGTCCCTGCTCATGGCAGGGGTTGAAACTGAATGATCTTAAGGTCCTTTCCAACCCAAATCATTCTGTGATTCTATGATTTGTAATGAGTTTTGGTATGAAAAGTGCTTTTGCACTTCATTTTTTTTTGCAGCCAATACTGTTTCTCTCTTCCACAGGTATTTGTGAACATGAGTAGAGTTCATCAAGTTCTATTGCTGCCGTGTGTCCTGCCCCTAAAACTCCACTGCCTTCTGTATCCCTAAAAGCCTCTAGGTCAAGTTTTAGGATTTGTACCACATTTCTTTGGTTTGTGACATGTTTAGAAATACTCAGGAATTTAAGATTTGCAAGCGTGTGCCTACTTCTGTCTCTCCCTGCAACTTTCTAATCCCTATTCACTTACATATTTCATTGCTGTAGACTATACATCTGAAACTTTAAGCAAAATGAGATAAAACCCAGACAGATTTCAGTGAAATGTTTCTGGTCTGTGAAGAGATCTGCTCATGAATCATTATTAGAATAACTTGAAACCAAGCACGTTATAGTCACTGTTTAGAGCTGGCTGGACTTTAAGCCTAATAAAAAGATTTTCTTCAAGTAGGAATTGTTTCAAAATAAGACATAGAAATCTTACATTTTCAAATAGATGGAAATAAAGCAAATATGAGTCTATTACAAAATGAACTACTCCTCCAATAAAAAACTCCAACCCCCCAAAACCAACACCTCCACCCCAAACTGGTTTAAGCCAATTTCAGTCCAACTAAGGATTCAGGTTTAGTGCAGCTGAGTAATTTTTGAGGGTGTGCTTAAGATAGTTGTGGTCTTTTGATTGAACTGATGACATCACTTGAGAAAGTAGTGACATGAGGCTAGTGACCACATGAAAATGGGAACACTCGTTGGAATCAGCACAAAATCTTTGAAGTATTCTCTTTGGACACAAACACTTTAATCTTCTGTGTTACTTTCCTTGCTTGTGTTGCAATTAAGGAAAAATGAAGCCAAATGTGGCTTACACCCTAGAAGATACTAAAGCTGCTATCTCAGGGATTACTCCCTCAAAGCACTCTGTGTAGGTCCATTCTTCAGCATATTTGGACTCTGTAGTAGAATCATAGAATGGTTGGGGTTGACTACATTGTTCTGGCAGAAAAAAAAATACCTGCTGTTGAGTTGAAAGGAAGGAAAAACTACTATTAATAAGTTTGCTTAATTCTCAGTGAATTGCCTAAAGTAGCATGCAAACTAGCAAGAAGGACAAGAGTTCATTTCAGCTCCTTGAAAGGAGATGATTAGAGACAGAGGTGTTTGGGGAAAATACATCAATAACATTTTGGATACATGTGATCACCATTGTGGCTACTGTCAATGGCTGTCTTCCCCATTAGCTTCTACTTCCCTTTTTTCCACTCCTTTGGATTGCTTGAATTCAGGAAGCCTCTACACACAGGATGCAGGAATATACATGGAGAGGATGCTAAAAATGGTGCCCAAAACATAAGCACATCAATTTTGCTTACCTAAAATTGCTCAGGAGTACACAGAGGGGGACAGGAGAGTGAGCTGGGGGGATTCTTCAGAGGAGAGGCTGCTGAAAAAA
Source organism: Pezoporus occidentalis (assembly GCF_034315485.1). Lineage (NCBI taxonomy): Eukaryota > Metazoa > Chordata > Aves > Psittaciformes > Psittacidae > Pezoporus > Pezoporus occidentalis. The sequence goes on from NW_026916332.1 coordinate 14,813, forward strand.
AGCAGTTTCTGATTTGCTTGAAATTCCACATTTTTTTACCTTTGGTTTTCTTTGAGATAGTCAAAATTCCCATAAAATGAAGTTGATCAGGACACTTAAAAGAATCATTTCACTTCTTTTCAAATACTGTTCTGCTGTGAGACCAGAGTACTTAAATTTAGATCCACAGTTTGCCATTAGTGTTTGAATAAACCCTTTAATTTTCTAAACCCATTGCTTGCTAGTGATGTTTGTCAATGTGCTTGAATCCTCATTCTTCTGTTCCAGCAGTGCACTTTCCATTTGGACAGCTCTGGTCTGTATTCATGGTACACACCATTTGAAACAAACCCTGATCAATACTTCTGGGGTCTCTAACACAAGGGGGATGGGGAGCTGTTGGAGCGAGTCCAGAGGAGGCCACGGAGATGGTGCGAGGGCTGGAGAACTTGGAAGACAGGCTGAGAGAGCTGGGCTCCGTGGAGACTTTAGAGCAGTTTCCAGTGCCTAAAGGGGCTACAAGAAACCTGGAGAGTGGCTTTGGACAAGGGCCTGTAGGGACAGGACAAGGGGGAATGGCTTTAACCTGACAGAAGGGGAGACTGAGATGAAACCTTAGGAAGGAGCTCTTCCCTGTGAGGATGGTGAGGCCCTGGCACAGGTTGCTCAGAGAAGCTGTGGCTGCCCCATCCCTGACAGTGTTCAAGGGCAGGTTGGACAGGTCTTGGAGCAACCTGGTCTAGGAGAAGGTGTCCCTGCCTGTGGCAGGGGATTGGAACTGGATGAGCTTTAAAGTGCCTTCCAACACAAACCTGTGTTTCCTATGATTCTATTGACTCTGGAGTGCAGGAAAAATAATAGGTAAATTTATGCTGAAAAGATGTTTTAAGGGCCTGTGTGACTAAAACACTGTTAAGAAGGCTATTAGAATGGAAGGTTGCTTCCAAGGTCAAATGGGAAAAACATGAAATACGTGCTAAGGTAAAGCATAGCACATGCCAAACTTTTCATTTTCCCCTGTCTTGGTATCAGGCTTGAAAAGGCCTATCTTTAAGGGTCAGTCTTCTGAAAGCCCAGAAAAGTGCAGACCAGCAAGCTGATGCTTTTACCAGGCGAATTAGTAGAAAAGTCAGCAGAGGATAGAGTCAGTGAACACAGTACTGCACCTGAAATACTGGGGCAGGTTTTGTTGATGGAAGCCTTGGGCTCAGGACCTGCTAGGATGCCTCCAGGTGGGAGGGATACTCAGTACCATGGAGGAAATCACCTATGTCCAGCACCCCATTCTCCTTAAGAAGGAAGAACAGAAGTGAGTCCTGTAGAAGAATAAAAGGCAGAAGGCAGGACTAAATGATGGTTTCTTTTCCTATTGGAAAAGTTATGTACAAGGAGGAAACAGTTCTCATCCTCTAAAACTCTTCATGTGCAACATAAATATGGCACAGCATGGATCAACCACCTCTCCCATCAGTGACTTTTCCATCAGATCTAATCACACAAATAGGTGGTTATAGCTAGGGATAATTGTTGGGGACAGCTGCAGTCACAACACAGCTGTAGCTTCCAGGGAGGAGCAAAACCTTTTTATACATAAGTAAAGGTCAGGTGGAGTGAACTTGATGGGCATGAAAAGTGCAGGGCTAGACATGCAGATTTTGGGTTCAGTGCTGAACTGTCTCTGACATCATCAAGAGCAAGATGGAGGTTGTGACAAGAGGCTGCTCCACCAGAACTGGCCTTCAGGTAGAGCTGTGGAACTGCCTGTGGAGCTGCTACATTGAAGCTAAATCAAGTCACCAGGAGGGCTGCAAAATCATCATGAAGAGTCCCTCTCTGGCATCCAACATCATCCCTCTCTGAAAAAGCATCAGTAAGTGGATGCATTAGATCCTCTCTCCCAGTGTAAACCCAGCAGACAGCATGCACTTATGAGGCAGAAATGGCAGAAAGTGCATATGCAGGGTTTATAGCAGCACTTGCATTCGTACCAGATGACATCTTAGAGCCTTCGGCGCAGGGCTTCCAGTGGGTTGTACGAGTCCAGCGTCCACAAGCATCCCATTTTCCTCTTTGTGAAGAGTATCTAAAATAATGAGCTGCTTCTCTGAAGTGGAGCTTCCGCAGAGTGCCTCAGCAAAAAGGAGCAATCTCAGGGTGACTCAGGCCATAGTGCTCTCCGTGCACACTGCCCATTGGTGGGCCACATCTCTGCAGTCAGCATCCGATGGGGCCTTTCCTTACCACTCAACCCTCTTGCACAGCCAGCACCTACCTGCTCTTGTCCCAGGCAGTGAAGAAGAGACACAGCTCGGATCAGAAGCTGGATCTGAAGCGCCTGTTCCGATGGGGTATTTGAATACAGAAATGTTGTCCAAGGCCCACTGCAAAGATACTAAACCCCTTTGAGAGCAGAAAACAAGTGTGCGTATGTTCTAGCTAGTGTTTTTACCTGGTATGGACTGTGATGGTAACATCCTGCAGACAAGTTAACAACATGGCCTTTGGCATTTAAAGTCATCATACCCTTGAATCTGCATGTGGATACTTAGATAAGTGGTCTGATTTTCACATCAGTAACAGCTGCTGAAGTTGCTGGGTGTCTGTGAGAGCAATAATTGAGATCATTTCAGTATCTTACTTCGGAAGTTACCAGTGAAGGCATGCACCCATTAGGAATTTTCAGTTTGAGGCCAGTCCCTCGTGAAAGGAAAATACAAGGACAACCCAGGACAAAATCAGCAGGTAGATTAGAATGGCTGCATGTACATGATGTACATGATGTGGAAAGCTGAATGAACTCAGAGAAAAGACAATCGCACCCCTAAAATGTTGACCTGGAGCCCAAGAGATCTCAGACCAGCTCCTGGCTTTGGTGCAGAGTTTTGTGACTCTGGGATAGTCAATTGGGCTAAGAACTGCAAAGACTTCACCAAAGGGGTTGTCATCCTGAATGGTCATTGCAATGCAAATTAATTACTGCTTGGGATTTGTGCGTGACTTTTCCCTATAAAATTCCATAGCTGCATAGATTGAAGCTGCCTGTGTCCCAGGAGGTATGCTTGAGTTACTGTCACTCTCTTCTAGAGGTTCAAAAAAAGAAACATTCTGAAGCATGTAACGTGGAGGAAAGATAGTTTCAATGCCTTGAGAACTGAGTAATATTTTGATTTTATTAAGGAATACATAAACTTGAAAAAACAGGAGCAGAGGCTCTTAGAACAAAAACAGACCTCAGACGGTAAGTGAAACTGGACCTTCTTTTCTGCAAAAGTAGGATTTGTGAGTTACAAGGATTCTTAAAGTATGGATCTATAAGAGCTATGAAAGAAAACTTCCTTTTGTGCATTTGCCTGAAAAGGTGCAAGTTGTGTGTACGAGCTTATCTAACACTTTAGGTACTTTAACCATTTAAAATTCGGAAGAGAGGCTTGCTGGCTTCCTTTCTAAAATAAATCCAATTTATAACCCTTTGGAAAGGACTCAAGCAGCACACCCTCATCCATTTCATGAGCAAATAAACTAACACAGAAAAAAAGCTTTTGAGTTGGATTATGGTTTTGTTCCCCACCTCAGCAGCAAGAAGTTCCTCTGCAGGTTACACACTGCTTTTCAGTGCAACCTGTTCTGTTTTCATAGCAATACCAGTTCCAGACACTACCTGAAAGTTGAGCTTCCTGCCAAAACCTGACACAGGTCACACTTCTCGGGCAGGATTTGCATCATGATTTATTTCTCTTTTGAGTCACTTGACCCGGTTCATTGTTGGGGATTGCACCAGTCTTATTCACCCCACTGAAGTCACTGAAATGATTTCCCTATCACGCTTTCCACTTGTGTAAACTGATATTTTCCCCACCGCCATCTCACATGCCTTCACAAAGTTGCTCAGGTGAAAAACAGTACCAAGATTTTCTTCTGATACGTAGTACAGCGCAACCTCCGAGCATCGAGGCCTCAAAGACATGAGTCCCACCACCTCTGCCATTTCTACAACATCAAATTCTTTTCACATGCGCACTGCTCACCAGGCTTTTGCCTTCAGAGGATTAGTGGTTCTGTTTCAGAAAGTGTGAAATGAGTGAACGTAATAAGCATCTGATATTTTAGTGACCATTAGAGTCCATGGAAATATTTTACTTCAAAAACCCTGAGGTGCAGCGTTATGCAAGTAGACACCACTAAGAAGGGGATGGTATAGAAGGGTCCTGAGACGAAGGATTATGCAAGTAGACACTAGTAAGAAAGGGATGTTACAGGAGTGTCCTGTGAACTTCCTTTGCAGTGAGATCCCTAATGCTGGAAATACTGCTTGCACCTGCTTGTCAAGGCTAAAGGAATTCAACTAGTTCCTTATTCAGCTAGGAATACTGAAGGAACAGATCTTAGTAAGACTCAGCAGCCTTTCTTCCTTCAGCTACAGACAGCAAAAATCCAGTTTTTAGCATATGAGACATTCTATGGCCTTTCTGTATGTCTGATTTCTTCCCTAGTCTTCCTCAAATCTTCTGAACAGAAATGGTGCTATCTTAAGGCATATCAAGGATAAGACAGTTATGAGGGGCAGTCAGCATGGCTTCACCAAGGGGAAATCATGCTTGACCAATCTCTTAGCCTTTTATGAGGAAATAACACGGTGGATGGATGATGGCAGAGCGGTGGATGTGGTCTACCTTGACTTCAGCAAAGCCTTTGACACAGTCTCCCACAGCATCCTCACAGCTAAATTGAGGAAGTGTGGTCTGGATGATCAGGTAGTGAGGTGGACTGTGAACTGGCTGAAGGAGAGAAGCCAGAGAGTTGTAGTCTATGGGGCGGAGTCTAGTTGGAGGCCTGTAACTAGTGGAGTGCCTCAAGGGTCAGTACTGGGACCAGTATTATTTAATATATTCATCAATGATTTAGATGAGGGAATTGAGTGTACTGTCAGCAAGTTTGCTGATGACACTAAGCTGGGAGGAGTGGCTGACACGCCAGAAGGCTGTGCTGCCATCCAGCGAGACCTGGACAGGCTGGAGAGTTGGGCAGGGAATAACGGGATGAAATATAACAAGGGAAAGTGTAGAGTCCTGCATCTGGGCAGGAACAACCCCAGGTTCCAGTATAGGTTGGGGAACGACCTGTTAGAGAGCAGTGTAGGGGAGAGGGACCTGGGGGTCCTAGTGGACGACAGGATGACCATGAGCCAGCACTGTGCCCTTGTGGCCAAGAAGGCCAATGACATCCTGGGGTGTATTAGAAGGGGGGTGGTTAGTAGGTCGAGAGAGGTCCTCCTTCCCCTCTACTCTGCCCTAGTGAGACCCCATCTGGAATATTGTGTGCAGTTCTGGGCCCCTCAGTTCAAGAAGGACAGGGAGCTGCTGGAGAGAGTCCAGCGCAGGGCAACTAAGATGATTAAGGGAGTGGAGCATCTCCCTTATGAGGAAAGACTGAGGGAGCTGGGTCTCTATAGTTTGGAGAAGAGGAGACTGAGGGGTGACCTTAGAAGTGTATATAAATATATAAAGGGGGAGTGTCACGAGGATGGAGCCAGGCTCTACTCAGTGGCAAACAATGATAGGACAAGGGGTAATGGGTACAAACTGGAACACAAGAGGTAACACTTAAACTTGAGAAGAAACTTCTTCTCAGTGAGGGTGACGGAACACTGGAACAGGCTGCCCAGGGAGGTTGTGGAGTCTCCTTCCCTGGAGACATTCAAAACCCGCCTGGACACATTCCTGTGTAACATTATCTAGGTGTTCCTGCTCTGGCAGGGGGATTGGACTAGATGATCTTTTGAGGTCCCTTCCAATCTCTAGCATACTGTGGTACTGTGATACTGTGAAACTCAATCAAAATAATGTCTGAACAGCAAACAAAAAACGCAGAGGTTTTCCTTTCAGATCTGGCATAGCAGTAAAGCCCTTTGGGAACCTCTGCCTTCCATCTTCAAATGGCAACTGAGCTTTAGAGACTTACCCCTTTCATTAACAGCCATTGCACTTTTTGTTTTCCCTAGGGAAACTTGATTTACTGCTGTAGCAGAAATAAGAATGAGGACGTATTCCCCTCCCCAACACCCTGAACAATGAATCAAGTGTTTTCTCCCACATTTTGGTCTGGCATTTCTTTATGACAAGATACAATAATAC
>NW_026916333.1:0-14869 GCF_034315485.1 Pezoporus occidentalis
GAGGGCACGAACGGTTGCCCTCTGTTCCCACAGCCGAAGACGAATGAAAAAAGCTGGTGCTGGGCCTCTTCAGCACCCAGCTTTGCAACGGTGCCTCCATCATTGCAGTTTCTCCTCGGTTTAATGCCTAAAAGACAATTTGAATAAAAACTGGAGGTCACTCTCAGCTGCCCAGCAGCACAGTGAGTAGAGCACGAACGTTTGGCCTCTGCTCCCACATTAGAAGAGAAAAAAGGGAAAGCTGGTGCTGGGATTCTTCAGCACACAGTCAGCTTTACAACGCTGCTTCCATCATTGCTGTCTCTGCTCACTTTCATACCTGAAAGAGAGTTTGAATGAATCCTCTCGGAAGCCTGCCCTCTGCTGCCCAGCAGCACTCTGAGGAGATCATGAACGTCTGGCCTCTGCTCCCACAGCAGAAGAGCCAGGAGAGAAAGCTGCTTCTGGCAATCTTCAGCACATAGTCAGCTTTGCAACTTTGTCACCAGCAGTGCTGTGGCTCCTCGGTTTCATAGCTAAAAGTTCATTTGAGTCGTACCTCTCCGGATGGTGTCTAAGCTGCCCAGCAGCACAGTGAGTAGAGCACAAACGTTTGGCCTCTGCTCACACAGCCGAAGAGCCAGGAGTGAAAGCTTGTGCTACTAATCTTCAGCGCACAGTCAGCTTTGCAAAGGTGCCTCCATTGCTGGTGTCACTGCCCACTTTCAACATGAAAAACCTCTGAATGCATTCGCTCCAGAGCCTGCTCTCGCCTGCGCAGCAGCACAGTGAGTAGAGCATGAACTTTTGGCCTCTGCTCCCACAGCAGAAGAGCCGGGAGGGAAAGCTGGTGCTGGCATTCTTCAGCACAAAGTCAGCTTTGCAACGGTGCCTCCATCATTGCTTTCACTGCTCACTTTCATACCTGAAAGAGAGTTTGAATGAAACCTCTCCGAAGCCTGCACTCTGCTGCCCAGCAACGCAGGGCGTAGATGCAGAAGGTTTGGCTTCTGTTCTCACAGCCGAAGAGGCAGGAGGGAAAGGTGGTGCTAGTGATCTTCAGAACAGAGTCAGCTTTGCAACACTATGTCCATCCTTACTCTCAGGGCTCACTTTCCTACGTGAGTTTGCATTTGAATGCTACCTCTCAGGAGCTTGCTGTCTGCTGCCCAGCAGCACACTGAGTAGAGCACGAACTTTTGGCCTCTGTTCTCCCAGCCGAAGAGCCAGGATTGAAAGCTGGGGCTGGGAATCTTCAGCACACAGTCAGCTTTGCAACGGAGTCACCATCTGTGCTGTCTCTCCTAGCTTTCAAACCTAAAAGTGCATTTGAATGCAAGCTCTCCCGAGCCTGCTCTCGGCTGCCCAGCAGCATAGTGAGTAGAGCACCAATGTTTGGGTTCTGCTCCCACAGTAGAAGAGCCAGGAGGGAAAGCTGGCACTCGGATTCTTCAGCACACAGTCAGCTTTACAACAGTGCCTCCATCATTGCTGTCACTGCTCACTTTCATACCTGAGAGTTTCAATGAAACCTCTCGGAAGCCTGCACTTTGCTGCCCAGCAGCACTCTGAGTAGAGCATGAACTTTTGGCCTCTGCTCCCACAGCAGAAGAGCCAGGATGAAAAGCTGGTGCTGGCATTCTTCAGCACACAGTCAGCTTTGCAACGGTGCCTCCATCATTGCTTTCACTGCTCACTTTCATACCTGAAAGAGAGTTTGAATGAAACCTCTCCGAAGCCTGCACTCTGCTGCCCAGCAACGCAGGGCGTAGATGCAGAAGGTTTGGCTTCTGTTCTCACAGCCGAAGAGGCAGGAGGGAAAGGTGGTGCTAGTGATCTTCAGAACAGAGTCAGCTTTGCAACACTATGTCCATCCTTACTCTCAGGGCTCACTTTCCTACGTGAGTTTGCATTTGAATGCTACCTCTCAGGAGCTTGCTGTCTGCTGCCCAGCAGCACACTGAGTAGAGCACGAACTTTTGGCCTCTGTTCTCCCAGCCGAAGAGCCAGGATTGAAAGCTGGGGCTGGGAATCTTCAGCACACAGTCAGCTTTGCAACGGAGTCACCATCTGTGCTGTCTCTCCTAGCTTTCAAACCTAAAAGTGCATTTGAATGCAAGCTCTCCAGAGCCTGCTCTCGGCTGCCCAGCAGCATAGTGAGTAGAGCACCAATGTTTGAGTTCTGCTCCCACAGTAGAAGAGCCAGGAGGGAAAGCTGGCACTCGGATTCTTCAGCACACAGTCAGCTTTACAACAGTGCCTCCATCATTGCTGTCACTGCTCACTTTCATACCTGAGAGTTTCAATGAAACCTCTCGGAAGCCTGCACTTTGCTGCCCAGCAGCACTCTGAGTAGAGCATGAACTTTTGGCCTCTGCTCCCACAGCAGAAGAGCCAGGATGAAAAGCTGGTGCTGGCATTCTTCAGCACAAAGTCAGCTTTGCAACGGTGCCTCCATCATTGCTTTCACTGCTCACTTTCATACCTGAAAGAGAGTTTGAATGAAACCTTTTCGAAGCCTGCACTCTGCTGCCCAGCAACGCAGGGCGTAGATGCAGAAGGTTTGGCTTCTGTTCTCACAGCCGAAGAGGCAGGAGGGAAAGGTGGTGCTAGTGATCTTCAGAACAGAGTCAGCTTTGCAACACTATGTCCATCCTTACTCTCAGGGCTCACTTTCCTACGTGAGTTTGCATTTGAATGCTACCTCTCAGGAGCTTGCTGTCTGCTGCCCAGCAGCACACTGAGTATAGCACCAACTTTTGGCCTCTGTTCTCACTGCCGAAGAGCCAGGAGGGAAAGCTGGGGCTGGGAATCTTCAGCACAGTCAGCTTTGCAACGGAGTCACCATCTGTGCTCTCTGAGCTTTCAAACCTAAAAGTGCATTTGAATGCACGATCTCCAGAGCCTGCTCTCGGCTGCCCAGCAGCATAGTGAGTAGAGCACCAACGTTTGGGTTCTGCTCCCACAGTAGAAGAGCCAGGAGGGAAAGATCGTGCTGGGCCTCTTCAGCACACAGTCAGCTTTACAAGGGTGTCAGCATCATGCCTGTTCACTGCTCACTTTCATACGTAAAAGTCTATTTGAATTGTACCTCTCCGGAGCTTGCTCTAGGGGACCCAGGAGCACAGCGAGGAGGGCACGAACGTTTGCCCTCTGTTCCCACAGCCGAAGACGAATGAAAAAAGCTGGTGCTGGGCCTCTTCAGCACCCAGCTTTGCAACGGTGCCTCCATCATTGCAGTTTCTCCTCGGTTTAATGCCTAAAAGACAATTTGAATAAAAACTGGAGGTCACTCTCAGCTGCCCAGCAGCACAGTGAGTAGAGCACGAACGTTTGGCCTCTGCTCCCACATTAGAAGAGAAAAAAGAGAAAGCTGGTGCTGGGATTCTTCAGCACACAGTCAGCTTTACAACGCTGCTTCCATCATTGCTGTCTCTGCTCACTTTCATACCTGAAAGAGAGTTTGAATGAATCCTCTCGGAAGCCTGCCCTCTGCTGCCCAGCAGCACTCTGAGGAGATCATGAACGTCTGGCCTCTGCTCCCACAGCAGAAGAGCCAGGAGAGAAAGCTGCTTCTGGCAATCTTCAGCACATAGTCAGCTTTGCAACTTTGTCACCAGCAGTGCTGTGGCTCCTCGGTTTCATAGCTAAAAGTTCATTTGAGTCGTACCTCTCCGGATGGTGTCTAAGCTGCCCAGCAGCACAGTGAGTAGAGCACAAACGTTTGGCCTCTGCTCACACAGCCGAAGAGCCAGGAGTGAAAGCTTGTGCTACTAATCTTCAGCGCACAGTCAGCTTTGCAAAGGTGCCTCCATTGCTGGTGTCACTGCCCACTTTCAACATGAAAAACCTCTGAATGCATTCGCTCCAGAGCCTGCTCTCGCCTGCGCAGCAGCACAGTGAGTAGAGCATGAACTTTTGGCCTCTGCTCCCACAGCAGAAGAGCCAGGAGGGAAAGCTGGTGCTGGCATTCTTCAGCACAAAGTCAGCTTTGCAACGGTGCCTCCATCATTGCTTTCACTGCTCACTTTCATACCTGAAAGAGAGTTTGAATGAAACCTCTCCGAAGCCTGCACTCTGCTGCCCAGCAACGCAGGGCGTAGATGCAGAAGGTTTGGCTTCTGTTCTCACAGCCGAAGAGGCAGGAGGGAAAGGTGGTGCTAGTGATCTTCAGAACAGAGTCAGCTTTGCAACACTATGTCCATCCTTACTCTCAGGGCTCACTTTCCTACGTGAGTTTGCATTTGAATGCTACCTCTCAGGAGCTTGCTGTCTGCTGCCCAGCAGCACACTGAGTAGAGCACGAACTTTTGGCCTCTGTTCTCCCAGCCGAAGAGCCAGGATTGAAAGCTGGGGCTGGGAATCTTCAGCACACAGTCAGCTTTGCAACGGAGTCACCATCTGTGCTGTCTCTCCTAACTTTCAAACCTAAAAGTGCATTTGAATGCAAGCTCTCCAGAGCCTGCTCTCGGCTGCCCAGCAGCATAGTGAGTAGAGCACCAACGTTTGGGTTCTGCTCCCACAGTAGAAGAGCCAGGAGGGAAAGCTGGCACTCGGATTCTTCAGCACACAGTCAGCTTTACAACAGTGCCTCCATCATTGCTGTCACTGCTCACTTTCATACCTGAGAGTTTCAATGAAACCTCTCGGAAGCCTGCACTTTGCTGCCCAGCAGCACTCTGAGTAGAGCATGAACTTTTGGCCTCTGCTCCCACAGCAGAAGAGCCAGGATGAAAAGCTGGTGCTGGCATTCTTCAGCACAAAGTCAGCTTTGCAACGGTGCCTCCATCATTGCTTTCACTGCTCACTTTCATACCTGAAAGAGAGTTTGAATGAAACCTCTTCGAAGCCTGCACTCTGCTGCCCAGCAACGCAGGGCGTAGATGCAGAAGGTTTGGCTTCTGTTCTCACAGCCGAAGAGGCAGGAGGGAAAGGTGGTGCTAGTGATCTTCAGAACAGAGTCAGCTTTGCAACACTATGTCCATCCTTACTCTCAGGGCTCACTTTCCTACGTGAGTTTGCATTTGAATGCTACCTCTCAGGAGCTTGCTGTCTGCTGCCCAGCAGCACACTGAGTAGAGCACGAACTTTTGGCCTCTGTTCTCACTGCCGAAGAGCCAGGAGGGAAAGCTGGGGCTGGGAATCTTCAGCACAGTCAGCTTTGCAACGGAGTCACCATCTGTGCTCTCTGAGCTTTCAAACCTAAAAGTGCATTTGAATGCAAGCTCTCCAGAGCCTGCTCTCGGCTGCCCAGCAGCATAGTGAGTAGAGCACCAACGTTTGGGTTCTGCTCCCACAGTAGAAGAGCCAGGAGGGAAAGCTGGCACTCGGATTCTTCAGCACACAGTCAGCTTTACAACAGTGCCTCCATCATTGCTCTCACTGCTCACTTTCATACCTGAGAGTTTCAATGAAACCTCTCGGAAGCCTGCACTTTGCTGCCCAGCAGCACTCTGAGTAGAGCATGAACTTTTGGCCTCTGCTCCCACAGCAGAAGAGCCAGGATGAAAAGCTGGTGCTGGCATTCTTCAGCACAAAGTCAGCTTTGCAACGGTGCCTCCATCATTGCTTTCACTGCTCACTTTCATACCTGAAAGAGAGTTTGAATGAAACCTCTCCGAAGCCTGCACTCTGCTGCCCAGCAACGCAGGGCGTAGATGCAGAAGGTTTGGCTTCTGTTCTCACAGCCGAAGAGGCAGGAGGGAAAGGTGGTGCTAGTGATCTTCAGAACAGAGTCAGCTTTGCAACACTATGTCCATCCTTACTCTCAGGGCTCACTTTCCTACGTGAGTTTGCATTTGAATGCTACCTCTCAGGAGCTTGCTGTCTGCTGCCCAGCAGCACACTGAGTAGAGCACCAACTTTTGGCCTCTGTTCTCACTGCCGAAGAGCCAGGAGGGAAAGCTGGGGCTGGGAATCTTCAGCACAGTCAGCTTTGCAACGGAGTCACCATCTGTGCTGTCTCTCCTAGCTTTCAAACCTAAAAGTGCATTTGAATGCAAGCTCTCCAGAGCCTGCTCTTGGCTGCCCAGCAGCATAGTGAGTAGAGCACCAACGTTTGGGTTCTGCTCCCACAGTAGAAGAGCCAGGAGGGAAAGCTGGCACTCGGATTCTTCAGCACACAGTCAGCTTTACAACAGTGCCTCCATCATTGCTGTCACTGCTCACTTTCATACCTGAGAGTTTCAATGAAACCTCTCGGAAGCCTGCACTTTGCTGCCCAGCAGCACTCTGAGTAGAGCATGAACTTTTGGCCTCTGCTCCCACAGCAGAAGAGCCAGGATGAAAAGCTGGTGCTGGCATTCTTCAGCACAAAGTCAGCTTTGCAACGGTGCCTCCATCATTGCTTTCACTGCTCACTTTCATACCTGAAAGAGAGTTTGAATGAAACCTTTTCGAAGCCTGCACTCTGCTGCCCAGCAACGCAGGGCGTAGATGCAGAAGGTTTGGCTTCTGTTCTCACAGCCGAAGAGGCAGGAGGGAAAGGTGGTGCTAGTGATCTTCAGAACAGAGTCAGCTTTGCAACACTATGTCCATCCTTACTCTCAGGGCTCACTTTCCTACGTGAGTTTGCATTTGAATGCTACCTCTCAGGAGCTTGCTGTCTGCTGCCCAGCAGCACACTGAGTATAGCACCAACTTTTGGCCTCTGTTCTCACTGCCGAAGAGCCAGGAGGGAAAGCTGGGGCTGGGAATCTTCAGCACAGTCAGCTTTGCAACGGAGTCACCATCTGTGCTCTCTGAGCTTTCAAACCTAAAAGTGCATTTGAATGCACGATCTCCAGAGCCTGCTCTCGGCTGCCCAGCAGCATAGTGAGTAGAGCACCAACGTTTGGGTTCTGCTCCCACAGTAGAAGAGCCAGGAGGGAAAGATCGTGCTGGGCCTCTTCAGCACACAGTCAGCTTTACAAGGGTGTCAGCATCATGCCTGTTCACTGCTCACTTTCATACGTAAAAGTCTATTTGAATTGTACCTCTCCGGAGCTTGCTCTAGGGGACCCAGGAGCACAGCGAGGAGGGCACGAACGTTTGCCCTCTGTTCCCACAGCCGAAGACGAATGAAAAAAGCTGGTGCTGGGCCTCTTCAGCACCCAGCTTTGCAACGGTGCCTCCATCATTGCAGTTTCTCCTCGGTTTAATGCCTAAAAGACAATTTGAATAAAAACTGGAGGTCACTCTCAGCTGCCCAGCAGCACAGTGAGTAGAGCACGAAGGTCTGGCCTCTGCTCCCACATTAGAAGAGAAAAAAGGGAAAGCTGGTGCTGGGATTCTTCAGCACACAGTCAGCTTTACAACGCTGCTTCCATCATTGCTGTCTCTGCTCACTTTCATACCTGAAAGAGAGTTTGAATGAATCCTCTCGGAAGCCTGCCCTCTGCTGCCCAGCAGCACTCTGAGGAGATCATGAACGTCTGGCCTCTGCTCCCACAGCAGAAGAGCCAGGAGAGAAAGCTGCTTCTGGCAATCTTCAGCACATAGTCAGCTTTGCAACTTTGTCACCAGCAGTGCTGTGGCTCCTCGGTTTCATAGCTAAAAGTTCATTTGAGTCGTACCTCTCCGGATGGTGTCTAAGCTGCCCAGCAGCACAGTGAGTAGAGCACAAACGTTTGGCCTCTGCTCACACAGCCGAAGAGCCAGGAGTGAAAGCTTGTGCTACTAATCTTCAGCGCACAGTCAGCTTTGCAAAGGTGCCTCCATTGCTGGTGTCACTGCCCACTGTCAACATGAAAAACCTCTGAATGCATTCGCTCCAGAGCCTGCTCTCGCCTGCGCAGCAGCACAGTGAGTAGAGCATGAACTTTTGGCCTCTGCTCCCACAGCAGAAGAGCCGGGCGGGAAAGCTGGTGCTGGCATTCTTCAGCACAAAGTCAGCTTTGCAACGGTGCCTCCATCATTGCTTTCACTGCTCACTTTCATACCTGAAAGAGAGTTTGAATGAAACCTCTCCGAAGCCTGCACTCTGCTGCCCAGCAACGCAGGGCGTAGATGCAGAAGGTTTGGCTTCTGTTCTCACAGCCGAAGAGGCAGGAGGGAAAGGTGGTGCTAGTGATCTTCAGAACAGAGTCAGCTTTGCAACACTATGTCCATCCTTACTCTCAGGGCTCACTTTCCTACGTGAGTTTGCATTTGAATGCTACCTCTCAGGAGCTTGCTGTCTGCTGCCCAGCAGCACACTGAGTAGAGCACGAACTTTTGGCCTCTGTTCTCACTGCCGAAGAGCCAGGAGGGAAAGCTGGGGCTGGGAATCTTCAGCACAGTCAGCTTTGCAACGGAGTCACCATCTGTGCTCTCTGAGCTTTCAAACCTAAAAGTGCATTTGAATGCACGATCTCCAGAGCCTGCTCTCGGCTGCCCAGCAGCATAGTGAGTAGAGCACCAACGTTTGGGTTCTGCTCCCACAGTAGAAGAGCCAGGAGGGAAAGATCGTGCTGGGCCTCTTCAGCACACAGTCAGCTTTACAAGGGTGTCAGCATCATGCCTGCTCACTGCTCACTTTCATACGTAAAAGTCTATTTGAATTGTACCTCTCCGGAGCTTGCTCTAGGGGACCCAGGAGCACAGCGAGGAGGGCACGAACGTTTGCCCTCTGTTCCCACAGCCGAAGACGAATGAAAAAAGCTGGTGCTGGGCCTCTTCAGCACCCAGCTTTGCAACGGTGCCTCCATCATTGCAGTTTCTCCTCGGTTTAATGCCTAAAAGACAATTTGAATAAAAACTGGAGGTCACTCTCAGCTGCCCAGCAGCACAGTGAGTAGAGCACGAAAGTTTGGCCTCTGCTCCCACATTAGAAGAGAAAAAAGGGAAAGCTGGTGCTGGGATTCTTCAGCACACAGCCAGCTTTACAACGGTGCCTCCATCATTGCTGTCTCTGCTCACATTCATACCTGAAAGAGAGTTTGAATGAATCCTCTCGGAAGCCTGCACTCTGCTGCCCAGCAGCACTCTGAGGAGATCATGAACGTCTGGCCTCTGCTCCCACAGCAGAAGAGCCAGGAGAGAAAGCTGCCTCTGGCAATCTTCAGCACATAGTCAGCTTTGCAACTTTGTCACCAGCAGTGCTGTGGCTCCTCGGTTTCATAGCTAAAAGTTCATTTGAGTCGTACCTCTCCGGATGGTGTCTAAGCTGCCCAGCAGCACAGTGAGTAGAGCACAAACGTTTGGCCTCTGCTCACACAGCCGAAGAGCCAGGAGTGAAAGCTTGTGCTACTAATCTTCAGCACACAGTCAGCTTTGCAAAGGTGCCTCCATTACTGGTGTCACTGCCCACTGTCAACAGGAAAAACCTCTGAATGCCTTCGCTCCAGAGCCTGCTCTCGCCTGCGCAGCAGCACAGTGAGTAGAGCATGAACTTTTGGCCTCTGCTCCCACAGCAGAAGAGCCGGGAGGGAAAGCTGGGGTTGGCATTCTTCAGCACAAAGTCAGCTTTGCAACGGTGCCTCCATCATTGCTTTCACTGCTCACTTTCATACCTGAAAGAGAGTTTGAATGAAACCTCTCCGAAGCCTGCACTCTGCTGCCCAGCAACGCAGGGCGTAGATGCAGAAGGTTTGGCTTCTGTTCTCACAGCCGAAGAGGCAGGAGGGAAAGGTGGTGCTAGTGATCTTCAGAACAGAGTCAGCTTTGCAACACTATGTCCATCCTTACTCTCAGGGCTCACTTTCCTACGTGAGTTTGCATTTGAATGCTACCTCTCAGGAGCTTGCTGTCTGCTGCCCAGCAGCACACTGAGTAGAGCACGAACTTTTGGCCTCTGTTCTCCCAGCCGAAGAGCCAGGATTGAAAGCTGGGGCTGGGAATCTTCAGCACACAGTCAGCTTTGCAACGGAGTCACCATCTGTGCTGTCTCTCCTAGCTTTCAAACCTAAAAGTGCATTTGAATGCAAGCTCTCCCGAGCCTGCTCTCGGCTGCCCAGCAGCATAGTGAGTAGAGCACCAATGTTTGGGTTCTGCTCCCACAGTAGAAGAGCCAGGAGGGAAAGCTGGCACTCGGATTCTTCAGCACACAGTCAGCTTTACAACAGTGCCTCCATCATTGCTCTCACTGCTCACTTTCATACCTGAGAGTTTCAATGAAACCTCTCGGAAGCCTGCACTTTGCTGCCCAGCAGCACTCTGAGTAGAGCATGAACTTTTGGCCTCTGCTCCCACAGCAGAAGAGCCAGGATGAAAAGCTGGTGCTGGCATTCTTCAGCACACAGTCAGCTTTGCAACGGTGCCTCCATCATTGCTTTCACTGCTCACTTTCATACCTGAAAGAGAGTTTGAATGAAACCTCTTCGAAGCCTGCACTCTGCTGCCCAGCAACGCAGGGCGTAGATGCAGAAGGTTTGGCTTCTGTTCTCACAGCCGAAGAGGCAGGAGGGAAAGGTGGTGCTAGTGATCTTCAGAACAGAGTCAGCTTTGCAACACTATGTCCATCCTTACTCTCAGGGCTCACTTTCCTACGTGAGTTTGCATTTGAATGCTACCTCTCAGGAGCTTGCTGTCTGCTGCCCAGCAGCACACTGAGTAGAGCACGAACTTTTGGCCTCTGTTCTCCCAGCCGAAGAGCCAGGATTGAAAGCTGGGGCTGGGAAACTTCAGCACACAGTCAGCTTTGCAACGGAGTCACCATCTGTGTTGTCTCTTCTAGCTTTCAAACCTAAAAGTGCATTTGAATGCAAGCTCTCCAGAGCCTGCTCTCGGCTGCCCAGCAGCATAGTGAGTAGAGCACCAATGTTTGGGTTCTGCTCCCACAGTAGAAGAGCCAGGAGGGAAAGCTGGCACTCGGATTCTTCAGCACACAGTCAGCTTTACAACAGTGCCTCCATCATTGCTGTCACTGCTCACTTTCATACCTGAGAGTTTCAATGAAACCTCTCGGAAGCCTGCACTTTGCTGCCCAGCAGCACTCTGAGTAGAGCATGAACTTTTGGCCTCTGCTCCCACAGCAGAAGAGCCAGGATGAAAAGCTGGTGCTGGCATTCTTCAGCACAAAGTCAGCTTTGCAACGGTGCCTCCATCATTGCTTTCACTGCTCACTTTCATACCTGAAAGAGAGTTTGAATGAAACCTCTTCGAAGCCTGCACTCTGCTGCCCAGCAACGCAGGGCGTAGATGCAGAAGGTTTGGCTTCTGTTCTCACAGCCGAAGAGGCAGGAGGGAAAGGTGGTGCTAGTGATCTTCAGAACAGAGTCAGCTTTGCAACACTATGTCCATCCTTACTCTCAGGGCTCACTTTCCTACGTGAGTTTGCATTTGAATGCTACCTCTCAGGAGCTTGCTGTCTGCTGCCCAGCAGCACACTGAGTAGAGCACCAACTTTTGGCCTCTGTTCTCACTGCCGAAGAGCCAGGAGGGAAAGCTGGGGCTGGGAATCTTCAGCACAGTCAGCTTTGCAACGGAGTCACCATCTGTGCTCTCTGAGCTTTCAAACCTAAAAGTGCATTTGAATGCACGATCTCCAGAGCCTGCTCTCGGCTGCCCAGCAGCATAGTGAGTAGAGCACCAACGTTTGGGTTCTGCTCCCACAGTAGAAGAGCCAGGAGGGAAAGATCGTGCTGGGCCTCTTCAGCACACAGTCAGCTTTACAAGGGTGTCAGCATCATGCCTGTTCACTGCTCACTTTCATACGTAAAAGTCTATTTGAATTGTACCTCTCCGGAGCTTGCTCTAGGGGACCCAGGAGCACAGCGAGGAGGGCACGAACGGTTGCCCTCTGTTCCCACAGCCGAAGACGAATGAAAAAAGCTGGTGCTGGGCCTCTTCAGCACCCAGCTTTGCAACGGTGCCTCCATCATTGCAGTTTCTCCTCGGTTTAATGCCTAAAAGACAATTTGAATAAAAACTGGAGGTCACTCTCAGCTGCCCAGCAGCACAGTGAGTAGAGCACGAACGTTTGGCCTCTGCTCCCACATTAGAAGAGAAAAAAGGGAAAGCTGGTGCTGGGATTCTTCAGCACACAGTCAGCTTTACAACGCTGCTTCCATCATTGCTGTCTCTGCTCACTTTCATACCTGAAAGAGAGTTTGAATGAATCCTCTCGGAAGCCTGCCCTCTGCTGCCCAGCAGCACTCTGAGGAGATCATGAACGTCTGGCCTCTGCTCCCACAGCAGAAGAGCCAGGAGAGAAAGCTGCTTCTGGCAATCTTCAGCACATAGTCAGCTTTGCAACTTTGTCACCAGCAGTGCTGTGGCTCCTCGGTTTCATAGCTAAAAGTTCATTTGAGTCGTACCTCTCCGGATGGTGTCTAAGCTGCCCAGCAGCACAGTGAGTAGAGCACAAACGTTTGGCCTCTGCTCACACAGCCGAAGAGCCAGGAGTGAAAGCTTGTGCTACTAATCTTCAGCGCACAGTCAGCTTTGCAAAGGTGCCTCCATTGCTGGTGTCACTGCCCACTTTCAACATGAAAAACCTCTGAATGCATTCGCTCCAGAGCCTGCTCTCGCCTGCGCAGCAGCACAGTGAGTAGAGCATGAACTTTTGGCCTCTGCTCCCACAGCAGAAGAGCCGGGAGGGAAAGCTGGTGCTGGCATTCTTCAGCACAAAGTCAGCTTTGCAACGGTGCCTCCATCATTGCTTTCACTGCTCACTTTCATACCTGAAAGAGAGTTTGAATGAAACCTCTCCGAAGCCTGCACTCTGCTGCCCAGCAACGCAGGGCGTAGATGCAGAAGGTTTGGCTTCTGTTCTCACAGCCGAAGAGGCAGGAGGGAAAGGTGGTGCTAGTGATCTTCAGAACAGAGTCAGCTTTGCAACACTATGTCCATCCTTACTCTCAGGGCTCACTTTCCTACGTGAGTTTGCATTTGAATGCTACCTCTCAGGAGCTTGCTGTCTGCTGCCCAGCAGCACACTGAGTAGAGCACGAACTTTTGGCCTCTGTTCTCACTGCCGAAGAGCCAGGATTGAAAGCTGGGGCTGGGAATCTTCAGCACACAGTCAGCTTTGCAACGGAGTCACCATCTGTGCTGTCTCTCCTAGCTTTCAAACCTAAAAGTGCATTTGAATGCAAGCTCTCCAGAGCCTGCTCTCGGCTGCCCAGCAGCATAGTGAGTAGAGCACCAACGTTTGGGTTCTGCTCCCACAGTAGAAGAGCCAGGAGGGAAAGCTGGCACTCGGATTCTTCAGCACACAGTCAGCTTTACAACAGTGCCTCCATCATTGCTGTCACTGCTCACTTTCATACCTGAGAGTTTCAATGAAACCTCTCGGAAGCCTGCACTTTGCTGCCCAGCAGCACTCTGAGTAGAGCATGAACTTTTGGCCTCTGCTCCCACAGCAGAAGAGCCAGGATGAAAAGCTGGTGCTGGCATTCTTCAGCACAAAGTCAGCTTTGCAACGGTGCCTCCATCATTGCTTTCACTGCTCACTTTCATACCTGAAAGAGAGTTTGAATGAAACCTTTTCGAAGCCTGCACTCTGCTGCCCAGCAACGCAGGGCGTAGATGCAGAAGGTTTGGCTTCTGTTCTCACAGCCGAAGAGGCAGGAGGGAAAGGTGGTGCTAGTGATCTTCAGAACAGAGTCAGCTTTGCAACACTATGTCCATCCTTACTCTCAGGGCTCACTTTCCTACGTGAGTTTGCATTTGAATGCTACCTCTCAGGAGCTTGCTGTCTGCTGCCCAGCAGCACACTGAGTATAGCACCAACTTTTGGCCTCTGTTCTCACTGCCGAAGAGCCAGGAGGGAAAGCTGGGGCTGGGAATCTTCAGCACAGTCAGCTTTGCAACGGAGTCACCATCTGTGCTCTCTGAGCTTTCAAACCTAAAAGTGCATTTGAATGCACGATCTCCAGAGCCTGCTCTCGGCTGCCCAGCAGCATAGTGAGTAGAGCACCAACGTTTGGGTTCTGCTCCCACAGTAGAAGAGCCAGGAGGGAAAGATCGTGCTGGGCCTCTTCAGCACACAGTCAGCTTTACAAGGGTGTCAGCATCATGCCTGTTCACTGCTCACTTTCATACGTAAAAGTCTATTTGAATTGTACCTCTCCGGAGCTTGCTCTAGGGGACCCAGGAGCACAGCGAGGAGGGCACGAACGGTTGCCCTCTGTTCCCACAGCCGAAGACGAATGAAAAAAGCTGGTGCTGGGCCTCTTCAGCACCCAGCTTTGCAACGGTGCCTCCATCATTGCAGTTTCTCCTCGGTTTAATGCCTAAAAGACAATTTGAATAAAAACTGGAGGTCACTCTCAGCTGCCCAGCAGCACAGTGAGTAGAGCACGAAGGTCTGGCCTCTGCTCCCACATTAGAAGAGAAAAAAGGGAAAGCTGGTGCTGGGATTCTTCAGCACACAGTCAGCTTTACAACGCTGCTTCCGAGAAAGCTGCTTCTGGCAATCTTCAGCACATAGTCAGCTTTGCAACTTTGTCACCAGCAGTGCTGTGGCTCCTCGGTTTCATAGCTAAAAGTTCATTTGAGTCGTACCTCTCCGGATGGTGTCTAAGCTGCCCAGCAGCACAGTGAGTAGAGCACAAACGTTTGGCCTCTGCTCACACAGCCGAAGAGCCAGGAGTGAAAGCTTGTGCTCCTAATCTTCAGCGCACAGTCAGCTTTGCAAAGGTGCCTCCATTGCTGGTGTCACTGCCCACTTTCAACATGAAAAACCTCTGAATGCATTCGCTCCAGAGCCTGCTCTCGCCTGCGCAGCAGCACTCTGAGTAGAGCATGAACTTTTGGCCTCTGCTCCCACAGCAGAAGAGCCAGGAGGGAAAGCTGGTGCTGGCATTCTTCAGCACAAAGTCAGCTTTGCAACGGTGCCTCCATCATTGCTTTCACTGCTCACTTTCATACCTGAAAGAGAGTTTGAATGAAACCTCTCCGAAGCCTGCACTCTGCTGCCCAGCAACGCAGGGCGTAGATGCAGAAGGTTTGGCTTCTGTTCTCACAGCCGAAGAGGCAGGAAGGAAAG
>NW_026916334.1:0-20702 GCF_034315485.1 Pezoporus occidentalis
CCCGGTTGCCCCGGTGGGGTTGGGGGATTGGGGGGGGACACAACTACACAGGAGCCGGTAGCGGGGTCTCGGTGTCCGCAGGTACGCGGCCTACCGCACCCCGCGCTGGCCGCAGTTCCGGACCCAGTACGTGCGGCGCCGGAGCCAGTTACTGCGGGAGCAAGCGCAGGGGGGAGCCTTGGAAGGGAGCACCCGGCGCTGGTACCTGCGGGTGCGCACCCGGCTCCTGGCCCAGCGCTACGGGGCCCTGTCCGAGCAGAGCAGCTGCCGGGCCCACAGCAGCAGCGCCCTACGGGCCAGCCGCACCACGCTGGACCGCATGGAGGTATGGATGGGGATGGGGATGGGGGAGTACCCGTTGGGGTCGGGGCATCGCTCCGAGGGGCTGCAGAACCCCATGGGGGGGGGCAGCAACCACAGAACAGAGCCCCCCCGCCTGCCCATTCTGCTCTGGTGAGACCTCGCTTGCAGCACTGCAGTGCTGGTGGCGGCATCAGGATGTGGAGCGAGGCCAGAGGAGGGCACGAGGATGAGCAGGGCCTGGAGCAGCTCCCATAGGAGCCAGGCTGAGGACATTGGGGCTGCAGGAGAGAAGCTGCGAGGAGAGCTCAGAGGCTGAAGGGGGCTGCAAGGATGCTGGGGAGGGACCTGCATCAGGGACTTGATAGGACAAGGGGTGATGGGGTCAGACTGGGACAGGGGAGGTTTAGACTGGATTTAAGGAAGCTCTTCCCTGTGAGGGTGCTGAGGCGCTGGCACAGGGTGCCCAGAGAAGCTGTGGCTGCCCCATCCCTGGCAGTGCCCAAGGACACAGGGGCTTGGAGCAAGCTGCTCCAGTGGAAGGGGTCCCTGCCTATGGCAGGGGTTGGAGCTGGATGAGATTTAAGGTCCCTTCCACCCCAACCCAGTCTGATTCTATGAAGCTCAGGGCTGCAGAATGTGTTCGGGGGGGGGGTGGTGAGGCCTCCCTGCCGCTGGGTTGGGATCCTTCTGGCTCAGTTGCTCCCCACAACTCTTTCCTCTCCCCCAGGACTTTGAGGACGACCCACGCGTGGCACGAGGACACCGGCGCTCCCTCAGCCGCGGCTCCCACCCTGGGGTGCCCCGCGGGGCCCCCGACGAGCGGTGAGCACCTCTGGGTCCTTGTGTGCGTATGTGTATGGCAGGGGGGGTGTATTTGGGTGCTGAGTCCCAGCCACATCTCTCCACAGCCCCCCCGGTGTGGTGCCCACCCCCCTGGCAGAAGCGAGCCGCGCCATGGCCGGGGACACCACCCTGAGTGAGAACTACGCCTTCGCCGGTGTCTACCACGTCTTCGACCAGCACACGGACAGCGCCGGTAACCGGGAGGGCACCGGGAAAAGGGGGGGGGGTGTTGGCTGTAGGGCACCCCAAACACTGACGACCACCGCGGTTGGGCAGTGCCAAAGGTGCAGTTTGCCCACGACGACCGGCACTTGCTGGCGTGCTGCTCGCTGGACGGCACCATCTCCGTGTGCCGCTTGGCACCAGGGCCGCCGGCCGTGCTGCAGGTGCTGCGGGGCCACGGCGGCGGCGTGGCCGACTTCGCCTGGTCCCTCTCCAACGACGTCTTGGTGTCGGCTTCCTTGGATGGGACCTTGAGGCTCTGGGCTCCCGCCGACGGGCGCTGCATCCGCCGCGTGCCCGACCCCGACGGTGCTGCCTTGCTCTGCTGCGCCTTCCAGCCGCTCAACAACAACCTCACTGTGGTCAGTGGCACCCCCAGCGTCTCCCCACGACCCTCCCCACATCCCGCATGTCCTGGATGCAACAACCACCCCCCTGCGCTCACTGACACCCTCCACACCTCATCCTGGTCCCCTACATCCCCATCCTACCCCTTCCCTCCGTCCCAGCAACCCAACCCTGAGGGGTTGGGGAGGTCACATCCCCATCCCATCGGGGTGTCCCACGGCATTCCCAGGTGGGCAGTGCCCGGCACATGGTGCGGGTGGTGAACATCTCCACGGGGAAGCCGGCACGGGGCGGCGCGGGCCGATTGCCCGGGCGGGTGCTGGCGCTTTGCTTCGATGCCCCCGGCCGCATCCTTTGGGCCGGTGATGACCGCGGCTCCGTTTCCTCCTTCCTCTGTGACCCTGGCACTGGTAGGTGGGAGCCATAGGGGGTGCTGGTGGCTCTGTGGCAGCACAAGGTGCTGACCCCCACTTCGTACCCCCCCCTTCCTCAGGGCGGCTGACGAAGGCCTCGCGTGTGGTGGTGCAAGCAGGAGGCTCCATCACATCACTCTCTGCACGGGCCTGGGCCAGTCGTGAGGCCCCTGACCCTTCGCTGCTGGTTAATGCCTGCCCTGACCGTCTGCTGCTGTTCAGGTACAGGGGGGACACCCCAAAAGGGGGGTTCATGGGGGGGGGTGTGTGGGGGTGCTGAGGGGCAGAAGCTCACCCCCTTTTATCCCCACAGGGTAGTGGAAGAAGAGGGCTCCGGGGCACCGGGGCTGTGGCTGCGGCGCAGCTTCCCCACGAAGCACCGGGAGCAGCCCCTGCGAAGCTGCTTCTGTCCCCTCATGTCCTTCCGGCAGGGAGCCTGTGTGGGTACGTAGCAGAGGGGGGACACAGGGCTCCACGGGAGGGTGTTTGGGGTCCTGTTTGGGGGCACTGAGGACGGGGAACGTGTCCCAACGTTCACCCCCCCCCCCCCACCACCCCTTTTCCCCCGCAGTGACGGGCAGCGAGGACGCCTGCGTTCACTTCTTCGACGTGGGGCGCACGGCGCGAGCCACCGTCAACACGCTGCAGGGCCACGGCGGCGCCGTGCTGGCCGTTGCCTTCAACTGCGACGAGAGCCTCTTGGCCTCCAGCGACGCCACCGGCACCGTCATTGTGTGGCGCCGCCAGCATGCCTGACACCAACACCCCCCCCCCCAAAAACTCGTGTATGTGTGTGTGTGTGTCCCCTTCATGGCACGGCACAGACCCCCCTCTGTGTTCAACAAGCGTGTTTGCCTCGGCGCTGCCTGGCTCAGAAGAGGTACTTGCGGCAAGCGGCAGCCCCGCACTTGCACTCGATACGGCCCCGGGCACGGGGCGAGCCCCCGACTGCCAGCCCGAAGTTGGAGTCCATGCGGGTGCTCTCGGCGTCCACTGGGTCCACTGTGGGTGAAAGCACAATGAAGGGGAGATGGAGGGGGGGGTGTGGGGTGTGTGTTTGGTGCCCCATAGCGCTGGGCTGAGCCATGGGGCAGGGCTTGTGGGGCAGGAAGGGGCCGGTACCGTGCATGTTGTAGTCGAAGGTGAGCTCCTCGCCGGCGCGGATGAAGCGGGTGGCGAAGAGCGCGATGCGCGGCAGCCGCTCGTCCAGGTTCTCGATGAACACGTTGTACACCTGCAGGTTGGGGTCGCACTGCGGGGAGGCGGAGCCCCGCCCACAACCAGTGAAACCACGCCCCTCTTGCGCTGCCATTGGATAAGAGCCCCCCCCACAGTGGGCGGTGCTAAAGCAAGTCCCACCCCTTGACAGCTAAAAACCATTTTTCCCCCCTGCAAGGAGGGATGCTGCTGACCAATCAGCCCCTTCCGTTAAGGATGCCGTGTCCCTGCAGTAGGCGGAGCCCCGGGAAGCCACGCCCCCATCCCACGAAGCCACACCCAGTTCCATAGATAAGCCAACAGGCCCCACCCCGGCAGATAAAGCCCCTCCCACTTGCCCATATTAAGCAAATTTGCCCATATTAACCGAATTTGCCCACATTAAGCAAATTCGCCCATAATAAGCAAATTTGCCCGTATTAAGCGAATATTTCCCATATTAAGCAAATTTGCCCATATTAAGCGAATATTTTCCATATTAAGCAAATTCACCCATATTAAGCGAATTCGCCCGTATTAAGCAAATTCACCCATATTAAGTGAATTCACCCATTTTAAGCGAATTTGCCCATATTAAGCAAATTCACCCATGTTAAGCGAGTTTTTCCCATATTAAGCAAATTTGCCCATATTAAGCAAATTTACCCACATTAACCAAATTTACCTATATTAAGCGAATTTACCCATATTAAGCGAATTTGGTCATATTAACCGAATTTGCCTACATTAAGCGAATTTGCCTACATTAAGCGAATATTTCCCATATTAAGTGAACTATCCCGTATTAACCTAATTTGGCCATTATAAGCAAATTTGCCCGCATTAAGCAAATTTGGCCATATTAAGCAAATTTGCCTGTATTAAGCAAATTTGCCCGTAATAAGCAGATTTGCCCATATTTAGCAAATTTGCCCATATTAACTGAATTTGCCCATTTTAAGCAGATTTGCCCATATTTAGCAAATTTGCCCATATTAACTGAATTTGCCCATTTTAAGCAAATTTGCCCGTAATAAGCAAATTTGTCCATATTAAGCAAATTTGCCCATATTAACCGAATTTCTCCGTATTAAGCAAATTTGCCTGCATTAAGCAAATTCGCCCATATTAACCGAATTCGCCCTTATCAAGCAACCTCCTGCCGCCCCCGCACTCACGCTGTGATTGACGAAGTGGGAGATGTTGCCGTAGTGCGCCGCGTCCACCGTGTACACGTCCTCCACGTAGTCCAGGTCGAAGAGATACGTAGCCCCTTGCCGGTCGTAAACCTGCCCCCGGCGCTCCGCCTCCTCCGACGTGATGATCTGGGGGCAGGACCAACGGGGTCACAGCTCTGCTCCCTCCATTAAACACCCCCAAAACACCCCATTTCCCCCCACCCACCCCCGGGGGCCTCTCACCTCCCCAACGTACTCCATGACGAAGCTGTTCTTGCGGATGTGCTCGAGGGTGCGCACGCCCCATCCGCGGCCGTTGCCGGTGCGGAAGATGCAGAGGTCGTAGCGGATGCCCTTCTGCACCACGCGGTTGGGGCAGTCGGCGCCGCAGCGGCACCGCGAGTTGCACTCGTAGATGGGCAGCCCCGCTCGGATCCGTACCTGACCCGCCTCGTTGTAGGCGAACTTGTTGTGGGAAGCACCGGGGCAACAACCGCTCGCCGCCTCCGCCATGCAATCCTGACACTCGCAACCCACAGCCACCGGCGTCAGGTTGACGCCGGGCCCCACCTTGTACTCGTTGATGTAAACGAAGTCCCGGGGGGGCCCGTGCAAGTCCACCTTGTTCTCCACCCTGATACGGCCCCGGTGGCTGCGGGTGCTGTTGAGGAGCTGCTCCCAACACCGCAGCGCTTGGCGCTGCTCTGCCTTTTGCATCAGGTAGGAAACAGCGCGGGCGGGCAGCCCCCGAGGACCGGGCTGCACCGGACCCCCGGGAGCACGGGCCAGGTCTTGATGGAGCTGCTTCAAGAGCCCCCGGCAACGCAGGTTCTTGCGGGGCTCCCACGAGTTGGCGGCCTCGGGGTATCCCCTCCACTTCACCAGGTAGAACTCCTCGTTCTATGGGAGGCAGGGATTAGGGGGTGTCCTATGGGGTGTGAGGGGAAAGGAAGGGTTTTGGGGGGGGGGGTTTCCACTCACCCGCACGCGTTTGTAGTCGCAGAGGTACTCCACCTCGAAGTCGCCCAGGTTGCGGCGGCTGATGCCGAGCGCCCGGCACTGCAGCTGCTCCCGGCGGCACAGGTCCTGCAGCTGCGGCCATGAGGACTTGCAGCACACGGAGCACGATGGGGCTGCGGGAGGTAGGGGGGGGAAACGGGACCGCGTTAACGGAAAGAACGGAACCGACATCACTGCCCTCCCCCACCCCGTGGTACCGGTTCGGTTCCGTTTCCCCCCCCCTCCGCCACTTATCTCCCGCCAAACGGTCGCCGCGCGCGCCGCGGGAAGAAAGCGCGCGAAGCGGCGCGCCGTTCCCGCCGCCGGTTCCCGCCACCCCGCGCGAACCTTTTAAATTTTCCGCCATTTTCCGCCGCTGCCGAAGGGTTGTTTTTTTTTTTTTCTCTCTTCCTTTTCCTTTTCCCTCCCCCCTTTTTTTTTAAAAAAAAAAAAACCCACCCTCTTCCTTTTTTTTTTGGTTTTTTTTTTTCCCTCACTTCCGCCCGTCGGGCAGCGCGCGCGGGGAGGAGGAGCCCCGCCTCCCATTGGCGCTTCCTCTCAGCTTTTCCCCTATTGGCTGAAGCGCTGCCTCATTTGCATAACGCCCGGCATTCCCCGCGCTGCGGCGGCTTAAAGCTCATTAAAGCGCTCATTAAGCCGCTCGTTAAGTAATTAGTGAGGCCTTTATTGCACGTGTGGAGCAGCGGATGAGGGGGTGGTGGAGCCCCTTGGAGGGTCCAGCTTGGAGCGGATGTGGTGGGGGGGGGCTCAGTCGTCCCACTCGTTGTCCTCGGCCTGGGGAAGGGGGGGCAGGAAGAGAAACGTTAATTAGCGCGTTAATTAGCGCGTTAATGAGCGCTTGGGGACGGCAGCGCCTTTGTGAATGCATTGAGATAGAGCCCTGGTGTTAAACCCCAGTTTAACGTTGGGATGGGCCATGGGGGATGATGGGGAAGGCTGGGACCGGGACCACTCACCGGTACCGGATGGGTCTGGACCCTCCCCGATGGGAGCGATGTCCCGGTGAGGCTGGGACCAGTGGCTGATGGAACTGGGAGTGGAGCATCCAATGGGGCTGGCAAAGGCCTGGATCTGGACTGGGAGCACTGGGGTCCATACTGGGATCCTGCTTTAGCTCAGGCTGGCATTTAACTGGGAGCCTTAAGAGTCCATACTGGGAGCACTGGTCCGTAATAGGACCTGACTTGCAGAGCACTGGCTCGGTCCATAGTGGGAGAGCCGCTGGGTCCATACTGGGAAGTGCAGGGACCGTACTGGGATCATGCTTGAAGAGCTGCGGCTCAGGCTGGAATCGTACTGGGAGCGCTGGGGTGCGAACTGGGAGCACTGGTCTGTACTGGTGCGCTCAGGGCCCAGGGCTGTCCCCGTCCCCTCCCCGCACCAGCAGCACCGGCCCCAGCCCCTCTGTCAGCACCTCCAGGAACTCGAGGTCTGCCCCATGTCAAGGACCTGCCCCACAGCTCCATGGCTGCCCCAGTGACCCCTCTGCCCCATGGCTGCCCCACAGCCCACTCTGTCCCATGGTGGCCCCACAGCCCCCACTGCCCCACAGATGCCCCAGTGACCCCTCTACCCCATGGCTGCTCCACAGCTACCCCAGAGCCCCCCCCTGCCCCATGGCTGCCCCACAGCCCCCTCTGCCCCATGGCTGTCCCACAGCTGCCCCAGTGACCCCTCTGCCCCACAACTGCCCCACCAACCCATCTGCCCCATGGCTGCCCCACAACTGTCCCAGAGCCCCCCCTGCCCCATGGCTGTCCCACAGCTGCCCCAGTGACTCCTCTGTCCCACAGCTGCCCCAGTGACCCCTCTGCCTCACAACTGCCCCACCGACCCATCTGCCCCATGGCTGCCCCACAGCTGTCCCAGTGACCCCTCTGCCCCATGGCTGCCCCACAACTGACCCACTGACCCATCTGCCCCATGGCTGCCCCACAGCTACCCCAGAGCCCCCTCTGCCCCATGGCTGCCCCACAGCTGCCCCAGTGACCCCTATGCCCCATGGCTGCCCCACAACTGCCCCAGTGACCCCTCCACCCCACAGCTCCCCATCTGACCACTTCATCCCCACATTCCTCACCTTCCCCATTTCTCCTACTTTCCCATTCCCCCCCAGCTTTCTCCACTGTCCCCCCCCCCATTTCTCCCCCATTCCCCCCCCCCCTTCCTCCAGGATACAGTTATCGAGGGGCCGTGGCCCCCGGGGGGGCGGGGGGGGCAGGTCCAGCAGCACCAGGCGGGCCCCCCCCGAGTGCCGCCCCAGCACCTCGTTCAGCCGCTCGGCCGCGTGCATGCGCCGCACGTTCCCCCTGACCAGCAGGAACCAGTACAACCAGTTGGAACCAGTACAGCCCATCAGCACCAGGACCCCCCCCCACCCATGGCCCAGACCCTCCCTGTGCCCCCCAAACCAGTATGGGATGGTGCTGTCCCAGTATGGCCCACAACCCCCCAAGTGCAACCCAGTATGGCCCTGAGCACCCCCCCAGTATGGCCCTGAGCACCCTCCCAGTACATCCCAGTATGGCCCTGAGCACCCTCCCAGTACATCCCAGTATGGCCCTGAGCGCCCTCCCAGTACATCCCTGAGCACCCTCCCAGTACATCCCTGAGCACCCTCCCAGTACATCCCAGTATGGCCCCAGTTCATCCCAGTCCCCCCCCAGTGCCGCTCACGGGCTGGGTCCTCGCCGAGGGATTCCTCCCTCTTCCTCCTCCTCCTCTTCCTCCCCGGCTGTGCTGGGGGCCTGTGACGGGGTGAGGCGTCCCTGTGACGTCACGGACGACGTCACCACAGGCGTCGTGACGGGTGTGTGACGTCACGTGACGTCACAGGTGAGGTCACCTGCGCCTGCCGCATCTGGCGAAGCATCTGGGAGCGCTGCTCCATCATCAGCGTCCGCTCGTAGGTGTAGGCAGAGACGTCGCTGTCGTGCTGCCGTGGGGAGGAGCGTGGTTGGAGGGGTGACAGCAGGGCAAGGGGGGGACACCGTGGTGTGGGGTGATGCCATAGCGTGGGGTGACACTGAGGCAATGGGGTGATGCCATAGCATGGGGTGACACCGTGGTGTGGGGTGATGCCACAGCATGGGGTGACACCGTGGTGTGGGGTGATGCCATAGCGTGGGGTGACACCGTGCTCTGGGGTGATGCCATAGCATGGGGTGACACTGAGGCAATGGGGTGATGCCATAGCGTGGGGTGACACCGAGGCAATGGGGTGATGCCATAGCATGGGGTGACACCGTGGTGTGGGGTGATGCCATAGCGTGGGGTGACACTGAGGCAATGGGGTGATGCCATAGCGTGGGGTGACACCGTGGTGTGGGGTGATGCCATAGCATGGGGTGACACCGTGGTGTGGGGTGATGCCATAGCGTGGGGTGACACTGAGGCAATGGGGTGATGCCATAGCATGGGGTGACACCGTGGTGTGGGGTGATGCCATAGCATGGGGTGACACCGTGCTCTGGGGTGATGCCATAGCGTGGGGTGACACTGAGGCAATGGGGTGATGCCATAGCGTGGGGTGACACTGAGGCAATGGGGTGATGCCATAGCATGGGGTGACACCGTGGTGTGGGGTGATGCCATAGCGTGGGGTGACACCGTGCTCTGGGGTAATGCCATAGCGTGGGGTGACACTGAGGCAATGGGGTGATGCCATAGCATGGGGTGACACCGTGCTCTGGGGTGATGCCATAGCGTGGGGTGACACTGAGGCAATGGGGTGATGCCATAGCATGGGGTGACACCGTGGTGTGGGGTGATGCCATAGCGTGGGGTGACACTGTGGTGTGGGGTGATGCCATAGCATGGGGTAACACTGAGGCAATGGGGTGACACTGAGGCAATGGGGTGATGCCATAGCATGGGGTGACACTGTGGTGTGGGGTGATGCCATAGCATGGGGTAACACTGAGGCAATGGGGTGACACTGAGGCAATGGGGTGATGCCATAGCATGGGGTGACACTGTGGTGTGGGGTGATGCCGTAGCGTGAAGTGACACCGTAGTGTGGGATGATGCCATAGCATGGGGTGACACCGTGCTCTGGGGTGATGCCATAGCGTGGGGTGACACTGAGGCAATGGGGTGATGCCATAGCATGGGGTGACACCGTGCTCTGGGGTGATGCCATAGCGTGGGGTGACACCGTGCTGTGGGGTGATGCCATAGTGTGGGGTGACACCGTGGTGTGGGGTGATGCCATAGCATGGGGTGACACCGTGGTGTGGGGTGATGCCATAGCATGGGGTGACACCGTGGTGTGGGGTGATACCATAGCGAGGGGTGACACTGAGGCAATGGGGTGATGCCATAGCATGGGGTGACACCGTGATGTGGGGTGATGCCATAGCGTGGGGTGACACTGAGGCAATGGGGTGATGCCATAGCATGGGGTGACACCAAGGTAGTGGTGGGGTGAAAGTGAGGTGTTTTGGGGGTGACAGGTGGTGTTGGGGTGACACTGCGGTGGTGATGGGGTGACACCAAGGTGGTGATGGAGTGACACCAAGGTGTTGTTGGGGTGACACTGTGGTGTTGATGGGGGTGACGCCATAGTATTGATGGAGTGACACTGCTGTGGTGATGGGGTGACACCAAGGTGTTGTTGGGATGACAATGAGGTGGTGTTGGGGTGACATCAGAGTGTTGATGAGGTGACAATGTGGTGTTGATGGGGGTGACACCATGGTAATGATAGGGTGACACTGCTGTGTTGCTGAGGTCACTCTGTGGTGTTGATGGGGTGACACGGGTGTTGATGGGGTGACGCTGTGGTGTTGATGGGGTGATGCTGTGGTGTTGATGGGGTGACACTGATGTTGATGGGGTGACGCTGTGGTGTTGATGGGGTGACACGGGTGTTGACGGGGTGACACAGGTGTTGATGGGGTGACGCTGTGGTGTTGATGGGGTGACACCGGTGTTGATGGGGTGACGCTGTGGTGTTGATGGGGTGACGCTGTGGTGTTGATGGGGTGACGCTGTGGGGTTGATGGGGTGACACGGGTGTTGATGGGGTGACGCTGTGGTGTTGATGGGGTGACATGGGTGTTTCTGGGGTGACACGGGTGTTGATGAGGTGACGCTGTGGTGTTGTCAGGCTCTCACCAGCTCCACAACGTGGGTCTGTGCAGGCAACCCCCGGCGCCGGGCCACGGCCTCCAGCAACCGCCGCAGCCTCACGCTGTTGTCCTCCAGCAGCGCCACCGTGAACAGCCGCACGCAACACCCGCGCCAGGCCTGCGCACCCACGACGTTCAGTGGGGTGACCCCACAGCGACCGCCCCACAGCACCCACCCCATAGAACCTACCCTACAGCACTCATTGCTCCCAGAAACATCTGCCTGACTCGCAGCACCCCATAGCCCTCCCCAGCACCCTCTATGCTCCAGCACCCACCCCATAGCTCTGCCCAGCACCAACCCCCCAGCCCCCCCAGTACCCCATAACCCCCCTATCACACACCACAGCACCCCATAGCCCTCCCCAGCACCCTCTATGCTCCAGCACCCACCCCACAGACCCCCCAGTACCCCATAACCCCCCTATCACACACCGCAGCACCCCATAGCCCTCCCCAGCACCCTCTATGCTCCAGCACCCACCCCATAACTCTGCCTAGCACCAGCCCCACAGCCCCCCCCAGTACCCCATAACCCCCCTATCACACACCGCAGCACCCCATAGCCCTCCCCAGCACCCACCCCACAGACCCCCCAGTACCACATAAACCCCCTATCACACACCGCAGCACCCCATAGCCCTCCCCAGCACCCACCCCACAGACCCCCCAGTACCCCATAAACCCCCTATCACACACCACAGCACCCTACAGCCCTCCCCAGCACCCTCTAGGCTCCAGCACCCACCCCACAGACCCCCCAGTACCCCATAAACCCCCTATCACACACCGCAGCACCCCATAGCCCTCCCCAGCACCCTCTAGGCTCCAGCACCCACCCCACAGACCCCCCAGTACCCCATAAACCCCCTATCACACACCACAGCACCCCATAGCCCTCCCCAGCACCCTCTATGCTCCAGCACCCACCCCACAGACCCCCCAGTACCCCATAACCCCCCTATCACACACCGCAGCACCCCGTAACCACCCCCCCAGCCCCACATACCGGGTGCTGCCGCAGCAGGAGGGGCAGGAGGGTGAGCAGGCGCCCATCGCCCACCACCCACCACACGTCCAAGGTGCCTCCTTGCGCCCCGGTCCCCAGAGCCCCCTTGGCCACCAGCAGCGCGCGCCCACCGGACCCCGCCACCCGCAGCAGCTCTGGAAATGGGGTGGAAAAAGTCAAATTGAGGAGTTAGGGGGCACAGACACCCCCCCCCCCCCCCCCATCCCCATCACCCTTTATCCCCCCCCCCTTTCCTCCTTACCCACGAATCTCCGTGCGGCCGCGGGGTCGTGGCGCCGGCGCCAGCCGTGGGGCCAGCCCATGAGCACGGCGTTGGGGCGCAGGGCCCCCAACCCGCAGCCCTGCACCAGCGCCGCCAGCCCCGGCCCCCGGCCCGGTGACACCAGGACCTGAACGAAGCCGCGGGCACCGGCCCCTGCCAGCTCCTCCCGCAGCGCCTGCCATGGAGGGGAAGGCGTCAGCTTAGAGGGGGGGACCCATAGGGAGACAGATCTATAGGGACACAATCACATAGGGAACCAGATCTATAGGGAGCTGACCCCATAGGGAGACAGATTTATAGGGACCCAAATCCCATAGGGAACAGATCTATAGGGACCCAATCCCATAGGGAACCAGATCTATAGGGAGCTGACCCCATAGGGAGACAGATCTATAGGGAGCTGACCCCATAGGGAGACAGATCTATAGGGACCTGACCCCACAGGGAGACAGATCTATAGGCATCTGACCCCATAGGGAACCAGATCTATAGGGAGCTGACCCCATAGGGAGACAGATTTATAGGGACCTGACCCCATAGGGAGACAGATCTATAGGGATCTGACCCCACAGGGAGACAGATCTATAGGGACACAATCCATAGGGAGACAGATCTATAGGGACCCAATCCCATAGGGAGACAGATCTATAGGGACCCAATCCATAGGGAGACAGATCTATAGGGACCCATAGGGAAACAGATCTATAGAGACACATCACATAGGGAGACAGATCTATAGGGACCCAATGCTATAGGGAGACAGATCTATAGGCACACAACCACATAGGGAGACAGATCTATAGGGACCCAAATCCCATAGGGAACCAGATCTATAGGACCCAATCCCATATGGAGACAGATCTATAGGGACCCAATCCATAGGGAGCCAGCTCTATAGAGACCTGACCCCACAGGGACCCAACCCCAAGGGACCCACCTCCATAGGGAGCCAGCTCTATAGGGACCCAACCCAGTAGGGACCCAGCTGTATAGAGACCCGACCCCATAGGGACCCAACCCCAGAGGGACCCACCCCCATAGAGAGCCAGCTCTATAGGGACCCAACTCAGTAGGGACCCAACTCCAGAGGGACCCAGATCTATGAAGACCCAGCTCTATAGAGACTCAACCCCATAGGGACCCACAGAGACCCAGATCTATAGACCAAGCCCAAAAGGGCCTGGAAACCACCATCACAGGGACCCACATCTATAGGGCTCCACTCCCATAGGGATGCATCCACCCCCATTAGGGACCCAATCCCATAGGGATCCACTCCCATAGGGACCCCACATCCATAGAGACCCAATCCCATAGGGACCCAGCCCCATAGGACCCCCATCCATAGAGACCCAATCCCATAGGGACCC
Organism: Pezoporus occidentalis; assembly: GCF_034315485.1. Taxonomy (NCBI): domain Eukaryota; kingdom Metazoa; phylum Chordata; class Aves; order Psittaciformes; family Psittacidae; genus Pezoporus; species Pezoporus occidentalis. The sequence goes on from NW_026916334.1 coordinate 13,319, forward strand.
AGCCCCATAGGACCCCCATCCATAGAGACCCAATCCCACAGAGACCCAGCCCCATAGGACCCCACAAGAGACCCCCATCCATAGACCCAACCCCATAGGACCCATAGAGACCCCGCATCCATAAAGACCCAATCCCATAGGGACCCAGCCCCATAGTACCCCCCATCCCCAGCCCCAGAGACCCAGCCCCATAGTACCCCCCATCCATAGAGACCCAGCCCCATAGGACCCCCCCATCCATAGGGACCCAGCCCCATAGTACCCCCCATCCATAGGGACCCAGCCCTATAGGAACCCCCCATCCATAGGGACCCAGCCCCATAGTACCCCCCATCCATAGGGACCCAGCCCTATAGGAACCCCCCATCCATAGAGACCCAACCCCATAGGACCCCGCATCAATAGAGACCCCGCATCCATAAAGACCCAATCCCATAGGGACCCAGCCCCATAGTACCCCCCATCCATAGGGACCCAGCCCCATAGGACCCCCCCATCCATAGGGACCCAGCCCCATAGGACCCCCCATCCCTAGAGACCCAACCCCATTGGACCCCCCATCACTAGACACCCCTCATCCACAGTACCCCCCATCCATAGGGACCCAGCCCCATAGTACCCCCCATCCATAGGGACCCAGCCCCATAGGTCCCCACCTGCTCGGCCGCACGGGCCCGGGGCTGGTCGCGGGGCAGCTCCCCGGTGATGACGGTGCCGACGACCGTGAGCCCCTTCCCGGCCTGGAGCTGCGCCGCCAGCGCCAGCACCTGCGGCTGCGTCGCCCTCAGCTCCTCATCCAGCTTCAGCAGCACCAGCAGCTGCGGCCTGCGGGCACAGAGCGGGCTGTGAGTGGTCCCCATCCATCCCCATCCCCATCCCCGGTGCTGTCCCATAGGGACTTCATGGATGAGGAAGGGCAAGGGCAGAGGAAGGCACGAGGATGAGCAGGGGCTGGAGCAGCTCCCATAGGAGCCAGGCTGAGGACATTGGGGATGGAGGAGAGAAGCTGTGAGGAGAGCTCAGAGGCTGAAGGGGGCTGCAAGGATGGACCTGCATCAGGGACTTGATAGGACAAGGGGTGATGGGGTCAGACTGGGACAGGGGAGATTTAGACTGGATTTAAGGAAGCTCTTCCCTGTGAGGGTGCTGAGGCGCTGGCACAGGGTGCCCAGAGAAGCTGTGGCTGCCCCATCCCTGCCAGTGTCCAAGGACACAGGGGCTTGGAGCAAGCTGCTCCAGTGGAAGGGCTCCCTGCCTATGGCAGGGGCTGGATCTGGATGAGCTTTGAGATCCCTTCACCCCCAAACCATTCCATGATGATGATTCCATGCCCGAGGGCACCCTCAGATGACACCAGGCTGGGTGGGGGGGGGGGCAGCTGGACAGGCTGCATCCATGGGGCTGTGCCAATGGGATGAGGCTCAAGGAGGCAAAGTGCCAGGTCCTGCTCTTGGGCCACAACAACCCCCTGCAAGCAGCAGGGCCAGGGCAGCTGGTGAGGCTGCACCTCGAATCCTGGCTTCAACTCTGGGCCCCTCAGTGCAAGAGGGACGTTGAGGTACTGGAGTGGGGCCGGAGAAGGGCAATGGGGCTGGTGCAGGGTCTGGAGCACAAGTGTGATGGGGAATGGCTGAGGGACTTGGGGGGTTCAGAAGGCTCAGGGGGAACCTTGAGCTCCCTGCAACTGCCTGACAGGAGGATGGAGCCAGGAGGGGCTGGGCTCTGCTCCCAAGGGATGGGACAAGAGGAAACGGCCTCAAGCTGCCCCAGGGCAGGTTTAGATGGAGCTGAGGAACAATTCCTGCCCCAAAGGGTGCTCAGGCATTGGAACAGGCTGCCCAGGTCACACACCGTGGGGACGAGACCCTCGGTGCCATGGGGCAGGGGTGCCCTTGGCAGTGCTGGGGCACGGTTGGACTGGATGAGCTTAAAGGGCTTTTCCACCCTGCTTGCTTCTGGGACTCTATTCTACGATCCTCTGCCCCACAGCTGCCCCACACATCGCCCCATAGCGCTCACCTCCAGCTCGCGGCGGGCGGCCGCCCGTCCTCCAGGCGCAGGAGGGCAAACCGTGCGGCGCTGAGCGACAGACCCCGCAGGCCCTCGCCCCACTCGCTCTGTGCCCTGTAAGAGGGTGATGGGGAGGAGAAGATGGGGGGGACCCCAAAACCCACATGGGACCCCCACCCCCATAAACATGGATACCCCACTTACCCCCGGTACTCCAAGTACTTGTAGGCAGTGGCACCGATGCCCAGGGCCAGCAGCCCACAGTACCAGCAGGCAACAAGCATCAGTGCCAGGCACAGCCCTGCGCCCGCCAGCGATGCTGCCCTGGGGGGGTGACCATCACCGTGGCGTCAGGGCTGCCCCATAGGTGGCTGTGGGGGGGGTGCAAGAAGCAAGGTGGGGGGGGCTCACCAGTGATAGAGGCGACAACGGGGGCTCCATCCTGGGGTGGGCAACAACCCTTGAAGGGCACAGGCGAGGTTCAACCCCAGGTAGGAGGTGAGCCAGAAGCTGTTAATGAATGAGAAAAGGGTGATGCCGTGTGACGTCATCGTGACGTCATGGGGTGGTGATGGGGGTGCAGGGTGGGGTGCATCAACACACACGGACAGGACGGGTGACAGGAGGTCAAGGGAACCCAAGAGGACACCGAGTTCAGCCACGGTCACCGTCGCTGCCAGCGGCCAGAGGCGCCCACGACCCAGCGCCTGTGGGGACAGCGGTGAGGCGGTGACAGCACCGGTGACACCGGTGATAAACGGGGACACCGGGTACTCACGTGTGGCAGCGGGAGGGCACGGGTACGGGCCAGGCCCCGCAGCAAACGGCTGCCCCCCAGCAGTGCCTGCAGCCCGGCCCCTGCTGCCGACAGCACGGCCCCGGCCAGTGGCACCCATGGGGACGGCCACGAAGCCACCCCGGCCACCGGTGTCCCCCGCAGGGATGCTCCGAACCTGGGGGGGGGGGCAATAGTGGGATGTTACAGGTAGCACTCAGGGATACCACTTGGACATCATGGATGCAATAGGGATACTGGGAATTCCCTTAGGGACCCCCACAGAACCCACTGGGACATCCCCAGGGACCCCATTGGGATGCTGGAGACCATAGGAACCCCTCCAGGGGACATCAACAGGGACAGTGGGGACCCCATGGAGACACTGGAGATCCCCCCAGGAACACCATTAGGGGGACACCCCCCCCCCCCCCGGGGACATTGGGGACCCCCCCACTCACTTGTCCCGCAGCAGCTGCCCCTCGATGGAGGCCCCCAGCAGCAGGGCCGCGCTCAGGTCTGGGCTGTCAAGGAAACGGCCCCCCAAAAACCACCCCCCCCCCCCCCCCCGGACTCTTCACCCCATACATGGAGGTCTCTGCCCCATAACCGGCATCCCACCCCCCACCATCCAGATGTTGGGTTCCCCCCCACATAGGGCGGATGCAGGCCAAGGTGGTGGCCAGGGCAGCCCCCAGGCTCCCAGCTGGGATGGAGGTGGCGATGTCGCGCAGCTCCCCGCAGCGGCTGCAGCCCCACAGCACTCCTGCACCCCAAAAATGCCGTGACCCCCCCTTTATTCCATGGCATACCCCCCACATATCTCCTGGGACACAACCCCCCCCAATACCTGGGTCCCCCCAAAAAAACAGGGTCCTGCATGGAATTCTGGCCCCTGCCCCAAACACCAGGGTTGTGTGTGCCATCCCCCCCAAGACCTGGGTCCCCCCAAATATGTGGGTCTCCCCCCCTCAAACACCAAGATCCCCTTCAAATAACTGTGCCCCCCCGCCCCCCCAACCCCCTGCTTGCCCCCCTCCCAGACACCCAGTTCCCCCAGAACACCAGGGTGCACCCCAAGTAACTGTGTCCCCCCCCAACCCCCTGGGTCCCCCTTGGAGTCTTGACTCCCCCCAAACCCCTTGTTCCCCACAATGTTGTGCCTCCCCCATTGCCCATGTTCCCCACACTCACCCGAGGTGATGGGCAGGCTGAGCCCCAGCAGCACCCCAAACGAGGAGTCATCATCATCATCCTCTTCCTCACCCTCTGCTGCTCCCCCCCGCACCTCAGTGGGACGGGGCCACAGGTTCTCTGTGGGGCAGGACACGCCTGGGTCCCTCCCACCCCCATCCCCATTCCTCCTTAGGGTGTCCCCGCACCCCACATCTGCCCCATATAGACTCACGTGCCAGCAGGTGGGTACTGGGCCCTGGGAATGCCACCCGCGTGGCTCCTTGGGTGCTATTGTTGCCCATGCTGTGGGGCACAGCTATGGGGCAGGGCTGGAGGCAGCCACCAGGCTGGACGGGCAAGCAGAGTCTTAGGTGGTGGTGATGGGGGGGGACGGGGACAAGACGTTGGTTAGTGCAATACAGCCCGGTGTTTGGGGGATAAAAAGGGGGTTTTGGGGGTGTGTGTGTGGGGGGGAAGACTCACGGGTGTGGGGGGCCCCCCATGATGGCAGCGCGCAGGGCTCCTGCTTGCAACCCCATCAGCGCCAGCACCAGCCCGGCGGGGCCCAGCGCGGCGGCGGCGGTGGGGGCCGGGGTGGCGGCAGCCCCCAGCCCCAGCAGCGCCAGGAGCACGGCCCCGTATCCGCGCCCGTTGTTCAGGCGCCGAGTGCGGCCTCGGCCCGGTAGAACGGCGGCCCCCGGGGCCACGTAAACCTATGGGGGAGAGAACGGGCGCGGCCACCGGGGAACACCGACCCCCCGGAGGCCACGCCCACAAGAGGAAACCACGCCTCCTTTTTAATAAGCCCACGCCCCTTTAATACAGATCCCACCCACATTATGGCCCCGCCCAAGCAGACCACGCCCCCCCCCTCATGGCAGACCAATCCCGTTGCCCTGCCTGAGGAAACCACGCCCCTCTCCCCCCACCATCGCCACGCCCCCTTAGTTCCCCGGTCCCTCCCTCTTAAAGGGACCGCACCACTCACCAGCAGGACCTCGGCGGCGCCCAGGGCGGCGGCGGCAGCGGTGAAGGCGGCGCTGAGGAAGGCGCAGAGCCCCACGGCACCCCCAGACTCGGGGCCCAGCGCCCCCGACAGCAGCCCCAAGGGGCAGCCCCCTGACGGGCACAACTGTGACGTCAGCAGGGGGGGCGGGGCTGGGAAGGGGGGGTTACCCCCCCCCCCCCCCACTTTACCCCCTCATTTGTGTTGTGTCCCCCCCCCAACTCACCGGGGTCAAGGCCATTGGTGGCGATGGCGCTCAATGACACTGCGGTCAGCACAGCCTGGGGGGGGTCACAAGGTCACAACCTTTGACCCCTTCCCATGGGTGACTTTGGGACATCCCTCATCACCTTAGGATGTGACCCTCTGACCCCACACACAGTCCCAGACATGACCCCTGACCCCACACATGACCCTGGGACATGACCCCATACCCCACACATAGCCCCAAACATGACCCCTGACCCCACACATGACCCTGGGACATGACCCCATACCCCACACATAGCCCCAAACATGACCCCTGACCCCGCATGCAGCCCCTAACATGACCCCCAACCCACACGTGACGCCAGGACATGACCCCTGACCCCACACACAGCCCCAAACATGACCCCTGACCCCACATGCAGCCCCTAACATGACCCCCAACCCACACATGACCCCAGGACATGCAGCCCCCTGACCCCCACACACATGACGCCAGGACATGACCCCTGCCCCCACACAGCCCCCTACCCCATGACCCACACATGACCCCAGGACATGACCCCTGACCCCACACACACACACAGACATGACCCCTGACCCTGCATGCAGCCCCTAACATGACTCCCAACCCACACATGACCTCTGACCCCACACACAGCCCCAGACATGACCCCTGACGCCACATGCAGCCCCTAACATGACCCCCAACCCACACATGACGCCAGGACATGACCCCAGATGCCCCCACACAGCCCCAGACGTGACCCCTGACCCCACACATGACCCCAGGACATGACCCCTGACCCCGCATGCAGCCCCCACACACACACACACATGACGCCAGGAAATGACCCCTGATGGCCCCATGCAGCCCCTAACATGACTCCCAACCCACACATGACCTCTGACCCCACACACAGCCCCAGACATGACCCCTGACGCCACATGCAGCCCCTAACCTGATCCCCAACCCGGACATGACCCCTAGACATGACCCCTGACCCCACATGCAGCCCCTAACATGACCCCCAACCCACACATGAACCCCCAGACATGACCCCTGACCCCGCATGCAGCCCCTAACATGACCCCCAACCTACACATGACACCAGGAAATGACCCCAGATGCCCCCACACAGCCCCAGACGTGACCCCTGACCCCACACACAACCTGACATGCCCCCAAACCAGCCATGACCCAGCTGTAACCCTGCTCCAGGCCCCCTGACCCCAGCCAGGACCCCACGGATGACCCTCTGACCCCAAACATGCCCCCCTGACCCCACTCACGCAGGCGCAGAGCAGGAGGCCGATGGTGCAGGCCTGCAGCACCCCTCCAGTGCCAACCACCCACGGCAACCGCAGCACCAGCACCAGCCCCAGCAGCGTCTGCAGCGCCGGCACCACCACCCCCAACAGCGTCCCCAGCACCCGCCGCTGCATAAAGAGGGGACAAACACACCCCTGGTCACTGTGTGGGGAGCACAGGTTGAACCCCCTGACACCCCATGGCCACCACATCGATGGTGCCTCACCGGTGTGTCACTGTCAGGGCTGAGGGCGCTGTACTGGGCGATGCGGCGCAGCATGGCGGGGACACGGGGACGGGTGGCCAGTTCCTCCTGTGTGGAAAACACGGGTGGTAATCATAGAATGGTTGGGGTTGGAAAGGACCTTAAGATCATCCACTTCCATCCCCCCTGCCATGGGCAGGGACACCTCACACTGAACCATGGCACCCAAGGCTCTGTCCAACCTGGCCTTGAACACCGCCAGGGATGGAGCATTCACAACTTCCCTGGGCAACCCATTCCAGTGCCTCACCTCCCTTACAGCGAAGAACTTCCTCCTTAGATCCAATCTCAACTTCCCCTGTTTCAGTTTTAACCCGTTACCCCTTGACCCTAATGAAGAGTCCATCCCCAGCATCCCTGTAAGCCTTCAGATACTGGAAGGCTGCTATGAGGTCTCCACGCAGCCTTCTCTTCTCCAGCCCCAACTTCCTCAGCCTGTCTCCATACAGGAGCTGCTCCAGTCCCCTGATCATCCTCGTGGCCTTCTCTGGACTTGTTCCAACACTTCCATGTCCTTTTTACGTTGAGGACACCAGAACTGCACACAATGCTCCAAGAGAGGTCCCACAAGAGCAGAAAGGGGCAGGATCACCTCCTTCCACCTGCTGCTCACGCTCCTTTGGAGGCAGCCCA
>NW_026916335.1:5000-7500 GCF_034315485.1 Pezoporus occidentalis
TTGAGAACCTCTGTGGGTCATTAGAATGCTCTTGAACATACTTTATTTTGCTCACTTTGTTACGTTTACTGTGTTTTCCTATATATATATATATATAGTATTACACTCGCTTTGTTACAGTTAGAGGGGAGAAATGGGGTAGGGTTAGGAAATGGGTTAGGGTTAGGGTTAGGGTTAGGGTTAGGGTTAGGGTTGAGAACCTCTGTGGGTCATTAGAATCCTCTTGAACATGCTTTATTTTGCTCACTTTGTTACGTTTCCTCTGTTTTCCTGTATATATATATATATATAGTATTACACTCACTTTGTTACAGTTACAGGGTTAGGGTTAGGGTTAGGGTTAGGGTTAGGGTTAGGGTTAGGGTTAGGGTTGAGAACCTCTGTGGGTCATTAGAATGCTCTTGAACATGTTTTATTTTGCTCACTTTGTTACGTTTCCTCTGTTTTCCTGTATATATATATACATATAGTATTACACTCACTTTGTTACAGTTACAGGGGAGAAATGGGTTAGGGTTAGTGTTTAGGGTTAGGGTTAGGGTTAGGGTTAGGGTTAGGGTTGAGAACCTCTGTGGGTCATTAGAATGCTCTTGAACATGCTTTATTTTGCTCACTTTGTTACATTTACTGTGTTTTCCTATATATATATATATATAGTGTTGCACTCACTTTGTTACAGTTACAGGGGAGAAATGGGTTAGGGTTAGGGTTAGGGTTAGGGTTAGGGTTGGGGTTGAGAACCTCTGTGGGTCATTAGAATGCTCTTGAACATACTTTATTTTGCTCACTTTGTTACGTTTACTGTGTTTTCCTATATATCTAGATATATAGTATTACACTCGCTTTGTTACAGTTAGAGGGGAGAAATGGGGTAGGGTTAGGTTTACGGTTAGGGTTAGGGTTAGGGTTAGGGTTAGGGTTAGGGTTGAGAACCTCTGTGGGTCATTAGAATCCTCTTGAACATGCTTTATTTTGATCACTTTGTTACGTTTCCTCTGTTTTCCTGTATATATATATACATATAGTATTACACTCACTTTGTTACAGTTACAGGGGAGAAATGGGTTAGGGTTAGGGTTAGGTTTAGGGTTAGGGTTAGGGTTAGGGTTAGGGTTAGGGTTAGGGTTGAGAACCTCTGTGGGTCATTAGAATGCTCTTGAACATGTTTTATTTTGCTCACTTTGTTACGTTTCCTCTGTTTTCCTGTATATATATATACATATAGTATTACACTCACTTTGTTACAGTTACAGGGGAGAAATGGGTTAGGGTTAGTGTTAGGGTTAGGGTTAGGGTTAGGGTTAGGGTTGAGTACCTCTGTGGGTCATTAGAATGCTCTTGAACATGCTTTATTTTGCTCACTTTGTTACATTTACTGTGTTTTCCTATATATCTATATATATAGTGTTGCACTCACTTTGTTACAGTTACAGGGGAGAAATGGGTTAGGGTTAGGGTTAGGGTTAGGGTTAGGGTTGGGGTTGAGAACCTCTGTGGGTCATTAGAATGCTCTTGAACATACTTTATTTTGCTCACTTTGTTACGTTTACTGTGTTTTCCTATATATCTAGATATATAGTATTACACTCGCTTTGTTACAGTTAGAGGGGAGAAATGGGGTAGGGTTAGGTTTAGGGTTAGGGTTAGGGTTAGGGTTAGGGTTAGGGTTGAGAACCTCTGTGGGTCATTAGAATCCTCTTGAACATGCTTTATTTTGATCACTTTGTTACGTTTCCTCTGTTTTCCTGTATATATATATACATATAGTATTACACTCACTTTGTTACAGTTACAGGGGAGAAATGGGTTAGGGTTAGGGTTAGGTTTAGGGTTAGGGTTAGGGTTAGGGTTAGGGTTGAGAACCTCTGTGGGTCATTAGAATGCTCTTGAACATGTTTTATTTTGCTCACTTTGTTACGTTTCCTCTGTTTTCCTGTATATATATATACATATAGTATTACACTCACTTTGTTACAGTTACAGGGGAGAAATGGGTTAGGGTTAGTGTTAGGGTTAGGGTTAGGGTTAGGGTTGAGTACCTCTGTGGGTCATTAGAATGCTCTTGAACATGCTTTATTTTGCTCACTTTGTTACATTTACTGTGTTTTCCTATATATCTATATATATAGTGTTGCACTCACTTTGTTACAGTTACAGGGGAGAAATGGGTTAGGGTTAGGGTTAGGGTTAGGGTTAGGGTTGGGGTTGAGAACCTCTGTGGGTCATTAGAATGCTCTTGAACATACTTTATTTTGCTCACTTTGTTACGTTTACTGTGTTTTCCTATATATCTAGATATATAGTATTACACTCGCTTTGTTACAGTTAGAGGGGAGAAATGGGGTAGGGTTAGGTTTACGGTTAGGGTTAGGGTTAGGGTTAGGGTTAGGGTTGAGAACCTCTGTGGGTCATTAGAATCCTCTTGAACATGCTTTATTTTGATCACTTTGTTACGTTTCCTCTGTTTTCCTGTATATATATATACATATAGTATTACACT